>NC_083367.1:35355984-35659015 GCF_030254825.1 Meriones unguiculatus | reverse complement strand
ACTCCAGCTCAATATTGTGACCACCCTAAGAGGCTATTTCCAAGTTTTCAAAAGTCTTTTCTTCCTGATTTCTATACACTCTGCTCTTGCATATATATATTATATGTAAATATATTATATATATTTATTCATACAAGACTTCCTTAATCATAATTGTTTATTTTATCTTTTAGACTAGGCCTCAACAAGCCTCATCTTACATTGGTATGAATATTTATAAAAATTCAGCTACATTTTACTATCTATAATTCAACCCTGCTTCAAAATAAGTTTTATATAATAATAAATTTTCAAGTTATAAATATATATTCAAATTAAGTTGGTTTAAAAGGTATGTCTAATTGCCTATGTCTTTTTCAATTCCTGGATTAATAAATGCTGTTGCTGTCTTCTGCCATATACTGTCTATGATTGAGATTCACCAGTAGGCTTTCTGGCTAATAGGTTTGCTTTAATAAATTCAAACGTAATTTTAAAATTACTTTATACTGTTCTACTAAATCATTGGTTTCAAAACTCATAACTTGGGTTATTTTACCAATATTCTAAATTAAGATCTATTAATTTTAGAGGTATTTATGCCAAAACTTGGTCATTCTGTTGTATCTCTACTATCAAAAGGTTAAAATATGCTTGGTCTTATTTTCTAAAAATGTTATTATTATTAATCTATAGTATAGCCTTAGACTTCTATAAGCTATAGACTTTTTATATACTAAATCCTACAGAAATCCCTTGTGCTCTCACTTTAATGGACTATGTTTATAACTTTTAAAGCTGCAACTTAGCAAGGACAAAACATAAAGTCCTAATATTTAATGGTTAACAAATGCAAGTTAATAGTCATCTCATAGATGTCCAAATATATATTTATAGTCCTACAAATGCAAACATGGTCTCACTGCAATTTTTAATAAACAGCTGACGATGTTTATTAAAGTTCATTGAGTAACCATAAAGGAGTTGGTAAAAATAATAGCCTTCCCGACAAGCCTATCTGGAGCAAAGGCTATGCTCTAGACGTTGGCTGCTGCTCTGAGGCTGCTGGCATTCCTGCACAAAAACAAGAGGTCTCCAGTGCCCCATTCAGCCGGGGTATAGCCAAAAGTCAGTTCTGCCAGGTGACTGTTTCAAATGCAGCCAAAGGAGACACTGGTCTCGCTGCTGCCTTAACAAGCCACATACTGCCTGCTGGTATACTGGCCTCTGGAAGTCAAAATGCTCCCATGCAGGTTTGTCCTCTGTGCCCAGCCATGGAGGTTCAACCAGCACAAGAGCCATAGAAACTTCCAGCCTTTTAGCTCTTTGGCCTGGGGGAGCACAAATATATTGGCTCCTTGATTCTACCTCCACCACTCTTACCTAGCCCAGAGTAACATTACAGGTCTGTTTTGGCCTCACAATGGGATCCCAGAGACATATTACCAACTTCTGTATTGGGAGACTTCAGATGCCTTCCCAGTTCTCTTCATATGCAGGAGACCAGGCCTTATGCCTAAGTCACAGAGCTGCTATTGTCAGGCCTAGACACAATATGCCTTATTGCCAGACTCAAGAAACAGGCCTAAATGTAACCTTTTACCATCCCTTTATTTAGCTAAAGGACAATAAATGTTCATAGCAGTCTCACCTATGTCTAATGGTAAATAAGTAAATATAAAGGTCCCTCTCAAACAATATTATTTGAGAGTCTAAAACAGTTTGCTAAGATTGATAAATGCCAGTTATACATGCTTGAGAGTCTAAGAAAATACCTTAAGATTGGTAAATGTAAGTTATGAATAACTGAGTCTAAGAAAGCATCTTAAAGTTGGCAAGTGTGAGTTATAAATGTTTACATGTCTAAAAAATGTTTTAAGGTTGGTAAATATAAATTATAATAGTTACAAGGTTTAAGGTGATATAAGATATCCTAAATAGGTAAAACTGCTTAATAGTCCCTTCTGTTCCAATACTATTGTTATATTGACCCAGAACTTTAACCTTTATCAATAGAGCTCTGATTTATTAATCTAAGTCTAATGCAAAAAACATTCCACTATATCATGGTTCTAAGTTCAAGATTGTAAGTCTCCATAACACGTACTTATACTAATGGTTAAGATCAAGTGAGCTTTTGTCCCTTCTACATGAAAGGCTTGAGCCTTTTCAGAGTTCACCCTAAAGAATGCTTATGCTGTTAACACAAATGTGTATGTCCACTGCTTTTTCTACAATGTATATTTCAGTGCTGATTACAATTATGCTAATATGTCTGAAATTTTATCTCCTTCTTAAAACTTAAAAATAATTCTTGTAAGCCTTAGGAAATCACCTGAATCACCTCTCAAGTCAATTGGGCTCCAGATAAGTACTGCACTTATTGTCTATCTCAGAATGTGGGATTCCTCCCCTTTCCCTGGTTTTGGGACTTCCCTTTCCTGGCTACCGGATTGCTATCTACTGCATGTAAAACAGCCTGGACTTGTGAGATCTCCTCATTAGCCAGCCACTAGATTGGTGAGTTTACCTCTTTTATCAGCATAAAATGCCCTTCTTGGTAGGGGAAGCTTGACTGTTCGATGTCCAGCAACTTCTCACTATCTTTTGAGTTGAAGGGGCCTCCCCACAACCATAGTCTTCGCTGGGTATGGTTGACTCTCCGCTGACCTACATCTATGGCTCCTTTTCCTTTGGGAGAGCCTCCCACATGCACAGCCCCCCCCCCCCCGTCTCTCTCACACAGAAAAATCTTAGCCCTAGGTGGACTGTGCTCTTTTGGGCAATTGTACCCCTGGTCTCTGGCCAAAAGCTGGCAAGCTATTGGACCAGGTAGGACCATCTCTACTGAGTCATACCTTGCCTTTGGGATGCCTCTAGGAGGTCACTGGCTTCTCTGCCTCCCAATGAGAAATGCCCAGATGCCCGTTCCTCCAGATTCTCCTCTGGGATGTCTTCTGGAGAATTTCATGTTTTTTTTTTCTTTTCCATAATTTTATTTTTCTCATTAGTTACATTTTGTAATTCTGTATCCCAGCTGTATCCCTCATTCCCTCCCCAATCCCACCCTCCCTCCCTCATCTCCTCCCTGCCCCTTTCCAAGTCCACTAGTAGGGGAGGACCTCCTCCCCTTTCATATGACTCCCTTTTGTCAGGTATTTTCAAGACTGGCTGCAAAGTCCTCCTTTGTGGCCTTACAGTACTGCTCCTCCCTTGGGAGGTGGGGAGGTCAAAGAGCCAGTCATTGAGTTCCTGTTAGTAATAGTACTTGTTCCCCTTACTATGGGAAACCAATTGATTACTGAGCTATCACGGGTAACATCTGAGCAGAGGTTCTAGGTTTTATCCTCTCATGGACTTTAGTTGAGTGTCCATCTCAGAAAAGACCCTGTGCCCAGATACGTTTGGTCCTTGCGGAGCTCCTATCCTTTCCACATCAAACTCCCCTTCTTTCATATGATTCCCTGCACTCTGCCGAAGGTTTGGTTTTGAGTCTTAGTATCTATTTTGGAGCACTGCTAGGTAGAGTCTTTCAGATGCTTTCTGTGGTAGACTCCTGCTCAGAACCTTTACCAACAGTCCTTAACAAATCCTTGAAAGAAGAACACCTCCCTCTCCACTTAGCAAAATAAAAAAGCTAATAATATCTTTTATACTTTGTACAAAATTTGATTCATACCTCTTGTACCTTATTTAAAAATCAATTCCTGTCTTTTGTACAAAAACCAATTTGATGTTGTGATCTTGAATTTTTTACTTGAAATTTCTTGTGAATTTTCACATCAATGTTCTGAAGGGAGACTGGTCTAAAATGTTCTCTTCTGTTGTGTATTTACTCCGTTTTAGTATATGGGTCATACCGTTTTCATCAAACCTGTGTAAAATTTTTATTTTCTTTTATGTTTTTCATTTACACTGACTTGGGTGATATTGGTGTTTGTTCTTAGAATGCGTTTAAGATTTGTGCTGTGAATCAAAAAGGAGGAAATCATGACATTTGCAGGCAAATGGTGGGATCTAGAAAAGATCATTCTGAGTGAAGTATCCCAGAAGGAGAAAGACAAACATGGAATATACTCGCTTATATAGACCTAAAAGATAGGATAAACACAATGAAATCTGTATACCTAAAGAAGATAATCAAGAAAGTGGATACGGGGTATGATGATCTATCCTCATTTAGAAAGACAAATGGGATATGCATTGAACGTATGAGAATTTCATGTTTTTACACCTAGTGCCTGCTAGCACTAGGGCCTCTAAGTTTACACACTTCTGTAACCAAACCTTGACTCAATGACAGATCCAGAACAAGTCTTTTTAATTACTGCCAGTGACTGGGTAAATAAAGGTCCCTGCAGGTAAATGGATGCTCAAGTCTCATGCTCAAGTCTCTTTGATCCAAACCTTCCACCTCCCTTTGCTCTCCCAAAAGTTTTCAATGTACACCTAAAGGATTTTCTCTATAACCTACTTAATTTTATCTTCTGCCTATGTATATGTATATGTTTCAGTATCTTACCAGACACAGATGTGTCCTATAGCCACAACAGCGCCAAAGCAACCACCACAAGTGTTCCAGTCTGACCTCACAGACTTCCAGCAATCTGGACCTGCACTTTTCCTTCCAGCCACGGATGTTCTTGCAGACAATGGAAAGCATCAGAGCAGCCTGTTCTTCCTGGATTTGGCCAACATGTCAGCCTTTTGGCCTCCCTAAAGCTCCCCCAATGTCAGCAGAAAGTAGCCAGAAGAGGATCTATACCTGTTACTCATTTATTAACAAAAGGCTGGAATAGTGTGCTTCAGGATGAGGACAAGCAGCTCCAGGTTCTCCCAGCATTCCTCAGTCCCTACCTGCTGTCTTGCATGGCTGGCAACTCTCTACTGACAACCCTCTACCCTAGATTTTCCAGGGCAGAGGCTTCCCTTCCTCTTCTTGACCATGTAATCTGGACATTTTGTTGCTATTATTTCTTCTCTTTCTCTTAACCCCTTGCATGACAACAAGAGCTGCTTCCAATGAAACTAAATTTATATACTTTAACTTACCTTACATGAGAAACAGCCCAAGTTCCTTATTTTTTAATTATAGAAAAAAGGAGGAATGGATTTTGGAACCAAATCTGCTGCTGGGTTGCCTAGTAACCTATGATGTCATTGTATCACTGGCCAGGTGGCCACACCTGGACAGCATGGTTACCTTCCCCCTTAAAGGGACCAGCCTGCCATGTGGTCTCTCTTTTGGTCTCTCTTGCTCCTGGCCTCTTCTCTCTTGGCCTCTTGGCCTTCTCCCCTTTCTCTATCGGGGAACCCCCATCTCTCTTTCTCCTCTTTATCTCTCTCTCCGCCATTATGACCTGCTTCTCCCTTCTCTCCCTCTCTTCACCTCCACCTAATAAATCCCTTTCATATAAGATCTGCTGTATGCCTAATCATCATTATTTAATATGTCCCATAACATTTCAACATTGAATAAATGTTAAATATGGGGAAATAGTTTAAATATCCTTATTCATGGGGAAGAGATAAACTGCCTTTACATGAATGAAATAATTGAAAATAGTCTCAGATAAAAGGAAAGTAATGATGGCATCATAAAAAAAATCACATGATAAATGTTATGAAAATGTAAAATAAGCTAAATAAATTTAAATAGGCAAGTGTTTACATTGAAAAAAAACTAAAAAAATAGAAGTATTGCTATCCACCATGGTTACCAATTAATATCTCTATTTGAGGACTATAATTGTTAGACACATTGAATTGCTGATATAATAATGGAAATTATTGTAACTGTAAGAACATATTTTCACACAAATTCATTACTATACAAAGTGAGAGAGAGTGATTATACCCACTGAGAGAAACTGGTTAGGTTAGGAATTGAGTGGCTGAGAGGAGGTAGTTGGGGTGTGTATAATATCATGGTCCATCTTCATGGCAGCCGAGTGGAACTTATATTTAAGAGGCACCACTCCCTGTCTATGGCAGTGTTCCCAGCAAGGTTTTACTGAGGGGAGTAAACTCACCCATGACATCAGACATGGATTGTGATACAGGAGTGGGTTACTTCTCACTCAGAAAGGTTTTTTTTTCCAGCTTCATTCTTTTATATAAAATTTATTTTTTCCTTAATAACTTATTTGAATGTATGTACTACATTTTAAATACTTGTTCATTAGTTGAAAGAGATCTAAACTGTTTCCACTTCTTAGATAATATGAATAGATCAACAATAAACATGGGTGATTGGATATCTCTACAGGATATAGAGTCATTTGAGCCACATGGAAGATTTATTTTTGGCTTTTTGGAGAACCTCCATACCAATTTCCATTATCTCTGCAGTAATTTGCAGTTCCTCCAGCACTGAATATGTGTTCTCCTTTACTCTCATTCATCCCTCTTCCTTTTTGTTTTGTTTTGTAGGTTTTTTGTTGTTGTTGTTGTTGTTATTTCTATTTTTTTCTTAATTAACAGTTCTGTCTGGGATAAAAGAAAATCTCAAATAGTGTTAATTTAAATTTTTATTTTCCTGATGCCTAAGAATGAAGATTTCAAAACTTGTTTCTCAACTATTTGTATTTTATCTTTTGATAATTCTCTATAAAGTTCCTTACCCAGTTAGGAAGGAACTAATTTAATTGGGCTGTTTGCATTCTTGATGATTGTGTGTGTGTGTGTGTGTGTGTGTGTGTATGTGTGTTCTTTATGTATTTTAACTGCTAATCATTTGCTAGATGTATAGTTGTGAAAGTTATTTTTTTTCTTTTTTGGTAGTTTAATTTTTAATAAATTGATGGTATTCTGTGTTTTATGGAAGGATTTTATGTTTCATGAGGTCCCATTTGTCAATAATTGCTTTTAGTGCCTGAGCCACTAGGGGCTTGTTCAGAAAGACTTTTCCTGAGTCAATGAGTTCTAGCAAATCACCTACTTTCTTTTCTAACTGTTGTGGATATGAACATGCCTTTGTTTTCATCCCAGATGTGGATGTGGGACTGATTGAGATGGTCCACAGCAGCAGATTATATGCCCCATGTGTGTTCTGAGAGAAGCTCTTTGCAGCTGTAGATAGTTTAAATCTGAGGACTCTGGAGAAAGAGAAAGTGTCAGAGCCCAGTGAGTTTGGAGACTCTGAAAAAGAACAAGGCTGCTCCTGTTTCACCCTTGCTGCTCCTGGTTGCTGTTGTGAGACAAGAAGTTGGAGATCTCCTGAAATGAGGATGGGACTGGCTCCAAGGAACTCATGACCCTAACCAGGAAGCAGCTAAGAAAGAACTGCATCCCTTCTCTCACTAACCCTTTCTATCTCTTACCTGGTGTTGGGGTGTTGGAAGTTGAGTAGGGAGAAAAGGATAAAAGAAATGTAAATTTAAAAAAAAAATTTAAAAAATAAACCAGCCATGAGTCATACTGGGCAGACTGCTCAGACCCTGAATAATCATTTAGCCAATGTAGCTCATGCCTTAGTTGTACATAAAGGAATTAATGCTCAACTAAAAGGAAGCTTGATGGTGTTCAATCAGAGGATTGACCTCGTGCAGGAGCAAATTGATACCCTATGGCAAATCGTTCAACTTGGCTGTCAATGAAAATATGCTGGACTTTGAGTCACTAGCATACAACATGAGAATTTTTCCTGTGCTGCAAATCTGTCTAAACAATTGTCGAGCTATATTTTAGGTAATTGGACTGGGGAAGTCGATACTACGATGGAGCAGCTGAGAGTGGCCATTGTCACAGTAAATTCTACCAGAGTGGACGCAGGACTAGCCACAGGATTATCATCATGGATTGCTGCAGCCATGAATCATCTGAAGGAATGGGCGGGCATGGGAGCGTTAGCAGGCCTTCTGGTGTTGGTCTCCTTGGTTTGCCTGTGGTATATATGCAAGATTAGAGTCTCACAACAGTGTGATGCAGCCATGATCATTCAGGCCTTTACAGCCATTGAAGCAGGACATTCGCCCCAAGCATGGTTGGATACCATAAAAAGCTAAAATGTTATGCTCAGGATGCGAGGCTAAGTACTGCACTCACGGTCAGCTGCTTTGGACCCAGAGAAGAGCATGTCTGATTGCATGCGGGTTGATACCCCAGGTCCCGCCTCTGAGAAAAAGGTATTGGACGGGTCTGATGCTCTTTGGGTGGATGACACCTAAATGAACATCGGTACAAAGTCCCAATTTATTTCTAATATCAGAGATCAGACCTCTACTCTTGCCTGATGCGTCTAAAACAAAAAGGGGGAACTGTAGAGAGCTGCGGAAATCTGTGCCTCAAAGATGGAGCTGGTTTCTGCCTTCCACCTTCCCGATGGTGAGTGCTCTCTGTCACGAACAATTCCACATTTGGCTAAGGCTGAGGATATGGCTTGCTTCCATGTATGTGGACCTATCTGCATTGCCCACGTGGCACGCCTGGGTTGGCTACCCAGAGGCTATTTAAGCTGTGGGCTGGCTTTCCCCAGGGTCAGATGATTGTTCAAGGTTCCTGAATAAACTGCATTGAAAAAAAAATAAAAATAAAAATAAAAGATAAAAAAAAATAAATAAACCAACATGTGTTAGTGGCAACATTTCAAGTCTCATGTTAATGTCATTGATCTATCCTTACACTCATCTGAAAAGGTATTGACAGTTGATGGCTGCTAGGGAAAGATGAGTTCTTTTCTTTAAAGGAGTGGTATTGATAGGTTGTCTATGCTCAAGTGGACAGCCATACATCCATGTGCACATGGGCAGTACAAATAGGACTGTGTGGGTTATAATATTTATTTTTTAAAGGACATGAACTTGAGAAGGGGACTCAGTATGGGAGGAATTAGAGAAGGATATCAGGAAAGGAATGACAAAAACTTACTACATATATGTACAATATTTCAAAGAATAAATGAAAATTAGGTTTAAAATGAAATTTTAACTTCATTGTGGTTTCTGTATTCTATTTTCACTAAAATTGCTTTCTTGAATTTTTGCATTCTTTTTTTATTATTTTATTTTAATCACAGGTCATTCACTTGTATCCCAGCCATAGCTCCTCTTTCTTTCCCTCCCAATCTCACCCTCCCTCATTCATCTCCCCTCTGACCCCTTCCAAGTCCACTGATAGGGGATGTCCTCATCTCCTTCCATCTGACCCTAGCTTATCAGGTATCTTCAGGACTGGCAGTAATGTCCTTATCTGTGGCCTAGCAAGGCTGCTCCTCCCTTATGTGTGTGGGAGCGAATATAAAGAAGCCAGTCCTTGAGTTCATGTCAGAAATAATTCTTGTCCCTTTTAGGGAACCCACTTGGATACTGTGCTACCATGGGCTAGATCTGAGCAGGGGTTTTAGGTTATATCCATGCATGGTCCTTGGTTGGAGAAACAGTTTCATAGAGGACCCATGTGCCCTGATGTATTTGGTCCTTGTGGAGCTCCTGTCCTCTCTAGGTCATACTATCTCCCCCTTCTTTCATATGATTCCCTGTGTTCTGCCAAACGTTTGGCTATGAGTCTCAGCATTTGCTTTGATACACAGCTAGGTAGAGTCTTTCAGATGCCTTCTGCAGTAGGCTCCTGTACTGTTAATTGTTTTCTCCAACTTCCAATGAAGATCCCCTTTGTCTTTGTAAGTAAGGATTGATCATCTTACACCTGGTCCTCTTTCTTGTTTATCTTCTTTAGGTGTACAGATTTTAGTATGTTTATCTTATCTTATCTTATAGGTCTAGTACCGACTTATAAGTGAATATATACTATGTGTGTCTTTCTGCTCCTGGGATACCTCACTCAGAATGATCTTTTCTAGATCCCACCATTCGCCTGCAAATTACATGACTTTCTCTTTTTTAATTGCGGAGTAGTATTCCATTGTGTAAAAGTACAACAATTTCTGTATCCATTTCTCAACTGAGGGACATCTGGGTTGTTTCCAGGTTCTGGCTATTACAAATAAAAGCTGCTACAAACATGGTTGAGCAAATGTCCATGTTGTGTACTTGAGCTTCTTTTGGATATATGCCTAGGAGTGGTACAGCTGGATCTTGAGGAAGCACTAGTCTTTTTTTTTTAATTTTTCATCAATTACACTTTATTCATTCTGCATCCCCCCATAAGCCCCTTCCTCCTCCCCTCCTGATCCCACCCTCCCTCCTCCCTCTTCATGCATGCCACTCCCCAAGTCCACTGATAGGGGAGGTTCTCCTCTCCTTTCTGAACTTAGTCTATCAGTTCACAGCAAAAGTAGCTGCATTGTCCTCTACTATGGCCTGGTAAGGCTGCTCCCCCCCAGGGGGAGGTGATCAAAGAGCAGGCCAATCAGATTATGTCAGAGGCAGTCCCTCTTCACATTACTATGTAACCCAATTGGACTCTGAACTGCCCTGGGCTACATCTATGCAGGGGTTCTGGGTTATCTCTATGAATAGTCCTTGGTTGGAGTATGAGTCTCTGGGAAGTTCCCTGTGTTCAAATTTTCTTGTTCTGTTGCTCTCCTTGTGGAGACCCTGTCCTCTCCAGCTCTTACTATTTCCCAGTTCTTACCTAAAAGCCTCTGCCTTACAGACTATCAAAGCAGATGCTGAGCCTGATGGGTAACTGTTGGACAGAGTGAATGGAAGCACTATTCTTAATTGTCCGAGAAAGCACCAAATTGATTTCCAAAGTGTTTGTACAAGTTTATATTCCCAGAAGCAATGGAGGAGGGTACCCCTTTATCCACAACCTCTCCAGCATGTCCTGGCACTTGAGATTTTTATCTTAGCCATTGCGATGGGTGTAAGGTAATATCTCAGGGTTGTTTTGATTTGCATCTCTCTAATGGCGGAGGATGTTAAGCATTTTTTTAAGTGTTTCTCTAGCATTCTATATCCTTCTACAGATAATTCTCTGTTTAGCTCTTTTTAATCCAATTAAAAAGCAATCCATTTTTAATTGGATTGCTTAAATTATTGCCTTTTACCTTCTTTAGTTCTTTATATATTCTGGATATCAGCTCTCTGTCAGATGTAGGGTTGGTGAAGACCCTTTCCCAATCTGTAGGCTGTTGTTTTGTTCTGACAACAGTGTCCTTTGCTTTACAGAATCTTTTCCGTTTCATGAGGTCCCATTTATCGATTGTTGCTCTTAGAGCCTGTGCTGTTGGTGTTCTGTTCAGGAAGTTGTCTAGTGTGCCAATGAGTTCTAGGTTCTTCCCCACTTTTTCTTCTAACCGATTTAGTGTATCTGGTTTAATTGAGGTCTTTGATCCACTTGGATTTTAGTTTTGTTCAGAGTGATAAATATGGATCTATTTTCATTTTTCTGCATGTAGATATTCAGGTAGACCAGCACCACTTGTTGAAGATGCTGTCTTTTTTTCCATTGAATGGTTTTGGCTTCTTTGTCAAAAATCAAGTATCCTTATGTGTGTGGGTTTATTTCTGGGTCTTCTATTCAGTTCCATTGATCAACCATTCTATTTCTATGACAATACCATTTAGTTTTTATTACTATTGCTCTGTAGTACAGCTTGAGTTCAGGGATGGAGATACCTCCAGATGATCTGTCATTATACAGGATCGTTTAGGAAATTCTGGGGTTTTTGTTTCTCCATATGAAGTTGAGAATTTTTCTTTCAAGATCTGTAGAATTGTGTTGGTGTCTTGATGGGTATTTCATTGAATCTGTAGATTGCTTTTGGCAGAATAACCATTTTCACTATGTTAATTCTATCGATCCATGAGCATGGGAGATCTTTCCATCTTCTAATGTCTTCTTCAATTCCTTTCTTCAGAGACTTGAAGGTTTTTTTTTCACACAGGTCTTTCACCTACTTGGTTAATATTACCCAAGGTACTTTATGTTTAGTGGCTATTGTGAAGGGTGTTGTTTCCCTGATTTCTTTTTCAGCCTTTTTGTCTTGGGTATACAGGAGGACTACTGATGTTTCTTGAGTTAATTTTGTATCCACCCACTGTGATGAAGGTGTTTATCAGCTGAAGGAGTTCTCTGATTGAATTTTTGGGATCATTCAGGTATACTATCATATCATCTATGAGGTCTGGTAGAATTCTTCACTGACACCATCTGGCTGAGGGCTTTTTTTGGAAGGAAGACTGTTGATGACTGCTTCAATTTTCTTGGGGGATATAGGGGTGTTCAATCTTTCTACTTGAGCTTGGCTTAATTTTGGTAGATGGAATCTATCAAGAAGAATCTCCATTTCTTTTAGATTTTCATATTTTGAGGCACATAGGATTTTGTAGTAAGATCTAATAATTGTTTGGATTTCCTCAGTGTCTATAGTTATGTACCTCTTTTCATTTCTGATTTTGCTAATTTTGATGGTGTCTCTCTGCCTTTTAGTTAGCTTGGCTAAGATTTGTCTATCTTGTTGATTTTCTCAAAGAACCAGCTCTTGGTTTCATTGATTCTTTGAATTGTTTTATTTGTTTCTAATTGATTAATTTCAGCTCTGAGTTCAATTATTTCCAGCCATCTGCTCCTCTTGGGTATCTCTGCTTCTTTTTTTCTAGGGCTTTCAGTTGGGCCATTAAGTTGCTTGTATGAGATGTTACAAATTTCTTCTTGAAGGCACTTAGTGCTATGAATTTTCTTCTGAGCACTGCTTTCATTGTGTCCCATAAATTTGGGTATGTTGTGCCTTCATTTTCAATGAATTCTAGGAAGTCTTTAATTTCTTTCTTTATTTCATCCTTTACCCAGCTGTCATTGAGTATCAAGTTACTCAGTTTCTATGTGTGTGTAGGCTTTTTGCTATTTCCATTGTTTTTCAGGTCCAGCTTTAGTCCATGATGATCAGATAGAATACAGGGGATTATCTCAATCTTCTTGTATCTGTTAAGGCTTACTTTGGGATCTATTTTGGAGAAGGTTCCATGAGGTGCTGAAAAGAATGTATACTCTTTTGAGTTTGGGTGAAAAGTTCTGTAGACATCTATTAAGTCCATTTGAATTAGAACCTTTGTAAGTGCCTTTATTTCTTTTCAGCGTCTGTCTAGGTGATCTGTCCTTTGGTGAGAGTGGGGTGTTGAAGTCTCCCATATTAAGGTGTTAGGATCAATGTGTGATTTAAGCTTTAATAATGTTTCATTTATGAATGTAGGTGCTCTTGTATTTGGCCCATAGATGTTCAGAACTGTGATATCTTCTTGGTGGATTTTTCCTTTGATGAGAATGTAGTGCCCCTCCATGCTCAGCTGAGTGGATGCTCCACAGGTTGAGCGCTCCAGTGGGGGTGGGGGTCGGGCTCTGTGGTGCTGGGGCTCCGATTGGTTTGGGGGCTCTGGTGGAGCAGGAGTGCTGCAAAAGGGTGCTTGGCAGGGCGGGGGCTCCTTGGACATGTGCTCTGTGGGATGGTGTTCAGCAAGCGGGTACAGCTGCCTCCTGCAGCTAAGTACCTAGAGGCTCAGCCTCTGCTATCTTGGTCTCCAGGCAGTGAGTTTTGTGCTCAGCTCATTGGCACTGAGGAGGAGGGAGGTCTGAACAAGGGAAGTGCCACTTCTCCATTCCCAGAGAAGTCCTTGCCTGATCTGAATCTATAAGTGTTCTCCACTTTTGTGGTGTCTCCTCTCTTTTAGAAAGCCAAATTATCTAAATTATAGTTTCGGTTTTCCCTCCACTCACCAATTTCAGAGTTTTATATCTTCTGCCTCTCAAAAACAAACGGTACTCGATGATCACCGCCATCTTGGATCCCCCCCTGCATTCATTTCTTAAGCACTTTTGGATCACTTTCAGAAAGCAGTCCAATAAAAACTTGCTCAGTAATTTCAGAAGTGGCTTTATAATTGTTTTCTCTTTCAGAAAACTTTCTTTTGAGACAAAGTCTCACTATGTAGGGTGGTCTGGAACTTGTCTAGGCCAGGCTGGCATTGACATCATAGAGAACCATTTTCCTCTGCCTCACCTCTCCAGTGCTGGGATTAAGGTGTGTGATACCATGTCTGGCTTAGTTTCTTTTCTAATATTGTTTTCATGCAGGTTCATACATCCGATCTCACATGCCAAGTTTCAATCTGTTAGTTATGCTCGTTCATCAGGTCATCACTGGAAATGGAATGTGTTAACATGCATAAAAGTGTATTGACACTATCAACAGTGTAGGTGCCAAGTACACCTAATTTAGGAGAACATGGGGTTTGTATATGGAATGTTCTTGTTTGCTGAGGTCTTGCTTTCTACCTTGTACATTTTGGGGAAAATGATTCCTGAGGACTCTGAAGTAGTCAATGATGTATTCCTTTGTTGGATTCATAATACCATAGTGCTATTGAGAGTCAAAAACTAAAAAGAGGTAGATGAATCTCTCCCTATTCTCTCTCTCTCTCTGTTTCTCTTTCTCTCACATACACATACACACAAACACACAGACACAACTAGAGATTAGGAAATTCAAAAAGGATGTATGTGATAGTGGAGCAGAGTATTTTGTAAAATTCCTGTGTAAAAACAGTCAGAACAGTGACAAAAAATGGTTACCATCAACTTTTTAAGAAGTCTGAGCATTGGAAAAATGCCTGTAATACTGTCTTATATAAAATAAAATAGCTAAACTTTGGCAAGAATAGTAGGTGCCCTGACATTTACTGCAATATGTATGACACAAACTCCATTTTTCTGGGAGCTCCACAATAGCCTCATAAAGAAACTGGCTGATGAGTGATTGCCTGGAAAATTGGCAGCACTGGACCCATCAGTGAAGACAGGTCAGATATGGAGAGCTTCAAAAAGTCCCATCAAAATGTTCTCATTTTACATGTCTCCTAATAGATTGGGAAAGGCTGAAAGGCCTATTTTCAGAGTAGTTTGTTTCATTTTGATTTCATTTTTCATTGATGTTTTTGGTTTTGTTTTTATTGAGACTTTTTTTATTCATACAATATCTTCTGGTTCTGGTTTGCCCTCCCTCAACTCCTCCAACTCCCATTTATACCATCTCCCATTCAAATCCATACCTTTTCTTCCTCTTATTCGATTAAAATACAGGAAAGCATCTAAAATATTAATAACAATAATAAAATAAAATACAAACAAACCAGTATAGGAAAAGACAAAGAAGGAAGCATAAGTAAAAGAGCCAAAGAAAAAGCACAAGAAACTCACGTAGAGTTTCTTGCACTCATATACATATTCAAAATGTAGAAATCCTATATTCCATAAAACCAATACCCATTATATATATATATATATGTGTGTGTGTGTGTGTGTGTGTGAGGAAAACATGGAAAGAAGACAAACAAACAAACAAAAACAAAGGCTCTGATGAATTATGAGACAAAGAAGCTCCAAATATATAGAGCATGCTTTGTGTTGGCCAGCTTCTGCATGTCACGCTTGTTGGCCTTAAGAGTGTTTTATATCCCAAGGCACCTTTTCTGCACTAGAATTCTCTCTGGTTCGAGACCTGCACATGTGCATGCTGCCATAGTCTATGTGAGCTCATTTGTTAGTCCTGCTGTGTTTGGAAGGCCACATTTCTCTGATGTGCTTCATCCCCTCAGGCTCTTGCAATATTTTTTTCCTCCCTTTCTGTGTGGTTGCTAGGGCTCTAAGGGAAATACCCCGTTTAGGACTCAATGTTCCAAGATCACCAACTCCAAGTCTCTGTATTAATTCCCAGCTTAGCAGGAGAAAACTTCTATGGTGGTAACTGAGCAAGGCATTGATCTATGATCTATGTTCCTTTAGTAGAACCATACAGTTTAGTTTTCCCCTAGGTCCTTATCTTATGTAGTCTCAAGTTCTTCATAACCCTAACAATGTCAGAGATGGGTTCTAGCTCATGGAGCAGGTCTTAAATCCAACCAGCAATTGATTGGTTATTCCCACAAGCTTTGTGTCACTATTGTATTAGAGCAACTTTCTCACAGGTCCACATTGTAAATCAAATGGTTTTTATCTGAGCTGATAATTAACTTTTTCCTTTTGTAGCATAAAAAGTACCTTCTAGTACAATGAAAACTACTCAGTAGGAGTGAAGACTGTAGGTAGGTAGGCACTGGTTTGACTCCTGGGTTCAATGAGTTGTGTAGGTGCTACTGTTAGCAATAGGACTTTTCTGTTTGACCTGAATAACCTTTTAGCCAATGTAGCTCATGCCTTAGATGTACAAAAAGGAATTAATGCTCAACTAAAAGGAGGTTTGATGGTGTTCAATCAGAGGATTGACTTCGTGCAGGAGCAAATTGATACCCTATGGCAAATCGCTCAACTTGGCTGTCAATGAAAGTATGCTGGACTTTGAGTCACTAGCATACAACATGAGAATTTTCCCTGTGCTGCAAATCTGTCTAAACAATTGTCTAGTTATATTTTAGGTAATTGGACTGGAGAATTCGATACTACGATGGAGCAGCTGAGAGTGACCATTGTCATGGTAAATTCTACCAGAGTGGACGCAGGACTAGCCACAGGATTATCATCATGGATTGCTGCAGCCATGAATCATCTGAAGGAATGGGCGGGCATGGGAGCGTTAGCAGGCCTTCTGGTGTTGGTCACCTTGGTTTGCCTGTGGTATATATGCAAGATTAGAGTCTCACAACAGCGTAATGCAGCCATGACCATTCAGGCCTTTACAGCCATTGAAGCAGGGCAGTCTCCCCAAGCATGGTTGGCTACCATAAAAAGCCAAAATGTTATGCTCAGGATGCGAGGCTAAGCACTGCACTCAGGGTCAGCCGCTTTGGACCCAGAGAAGAGCATGTCTGATTGCATGCAGGTTGATGCCCCAGGTCCCGCCTCTGAGAAACAGATATTGGACGGGTCTGATGCTCTTTGGGTGGATGACACCTAAATGAACATCAGTACAAAGTCCCAATTTATTTCTAATGTCAGAGATCAGACCTCTACTCTTGCCTGATGCGTCCAAAACAAAAAGGGGGAACTGTAGAGAGCTGCGTAATGCCACGCCTGAAAGATGGAGCTGGTTTCCGCCTTCCACCTTCCCGATGGTGAGTGCTCTCTGTCACAAACAACTCCACATTTAGCTAAGGCTGAGGATCTGGCTTGCTTCTATGTATGTGGACCTATCTGAATTGCCCACGTTGCATGCTGAGGTTGGCTACCCAGAGGCTATTTAAAGTGGGCTGGCTTTCCCCAGGGTCAGATGATTGTTCAAGGTTCCTGAATAAACTGCATTGAAAAAAAAAAAAAAAAACAACCAATAGACTAGGTGATTTCCAGGATTGTTCAGAGATTCAGAGATTTTTGTGGTGACTTTGACCAACAACTTGTTTAGATTTAACCTATTCCCAGCACTTGATGTTTCATTTAATGATGAGAAAGTTCCAGGTTTTGGTTCGTCTCCACTCTTATTTGATTTAATTTATATCACCTTCGTATATACATACATATTAGCAAATTTCTTGTGTACTGGGTTTCCAAGCTATGCCAAAATGGCCCTCAGTTTTAGCAGTCCCCTCCTTTACCCCTTCCCTCCCTCTCTCTTTACTCCTCCTTCCCATTTGAACTTCTATTTATAGTTCCACCGGCCATCCGTTAATACTTACCTAGTCTGTTTTCTTTTCCTCAGGAGATTCATCTGTCTCTCCTACTCCCTTACTCTATATCCAACCTTTGTAAAGTATAGATTCAACACTGCTCATTGATGTTTTAAGAACAAATCCCTATATATGAGTGAATAAAATAACATTTGTCCTTTTAGATCTGGATTATCTCACTTAGAATGATTTTTTTCTGCTCCATTTACCTGACAATTCATGATTTCTTTATTTTTAACAGCTTATTGATATCTGATTGTGTTAATGTACTATATTTTCTTATCTATTCATCCGCCAATGACCATCAAGGCTATTTCTAGCTTCTACCTATTATGAATAGAGCAGGAATGAACACTGTTGAGGAACTGTTGCTGAGGTAGGCTGAAATGTCCTTTGGGCATATGCCCAAGAGTGGTATAGCTGGATCTTAAAGTAGATGTATTCCCAGCTTCTTGGAGAACCCTACACTGACTTCCATACTGACTGCACCTGCTCGCACTTCTACTGGCAATGGACATGTGGTTCCCCTAATCTAATTCCTCATCAGCATTAGCTATCATTTGTTTTATTGATTTTGGTCATTTTGAATGTAGTAAGATACAGTAGCAAAGTAGTTTTGATTTGCATTTCCCTGATAACTAATTATGTTGAACATTTCTTCCAGAAATTCTGAGGCATTTGTGTTTCTTTGAGAATTTTCAGTTTAGATCTGTATCATATCTTTAATTGTATTATTTGTTCTCTTTTTAAATTTTTATTTATTATTTATTATACTTTATTCACTGTATATCCAGGCTGTAGCCCCCTCCCTCATCTCTCCCCAATCCAACCTTCTCTCCCTCATCTCCTCCCATGCCCCTCTATTAGTCCACTGATAGGGGAAGTCCTCCTCCCCTTCAAACTGACCCTAGCCTAAAAGGTCTCATCAGGACTGGTTGCACTGTCTTCCTCTGTGGCCTGGCAAGACAGAATCTCCCAGGGGGTGGTGATCAGAGAGCCTGCCACTGAGATCATATAAAAGAAAGGCCCTTTTCCCCTTACTAGGGAACCCATTTGGAGCTGCTTTTGTGCTTCATCTATGCAGGGATTCTAGGTCCTCTCTATGCATGGTCCTTGGTTGGAGTATCAGTCTCTGCAGGAACCCCTGGGCCCAGACTTTTAGGTTCTGTTGCTCTCCTTGTGACACTCCTGTCCCCTCCAGGTCTTTCTAACTCTCCCTTCTTTCATAAGATTCCCTGCACTCTGCCCTTGATGTTCATGTTTTTAATTTTTTTGAATATTTTAGATATTATCCCTCTATAGGATTAGTAGTTGCTAAAAAAATTGTAACCTCTCACTTTGTACAAGGGATAGTGTTGGTTTTTTTATAGATTTTTTTTCAGTTTTATGAGGTTCCAATTGCAAATTGTTTATCTTAACAGCACTCTGTTCAGAAATTCCCTTCTGTTCCAATTAGTTCAAGACTGTTCCACACCTTTTTACCTGATTCTGAGTATCTGGCCTTATGTTGAGGTGCTTAGTTCATTTGAAGCTGAATTTGTGCAGGTGATAATTTGTGCAGGTTCTGTTTGCATTTTTCTACATGCAGCCAACCAGTTTAACCAGCCCCATTTGTTGAAAATGCTGTCTACTCTTTTTCAGTGTGTATTTCAGGTATCAATATGTATATGGACTTGTGTCTAGACTTTAGTTCTCTTCCATTGATCAAAACGTCTGATTTCTTTGTACCATTTTATTACATAGCTCTGCAGTAAAATTTGAAATCGGGCATGGTGATAACTCCAGAAGTTCTTTTATTATTTAGGGTAGTTTTTGCTATCCTAAATTTCAAGTGCTATGTTGAATTTGTAAGAAAATAATAGACAACACTGTATTGCTTCTATTTTAGTGGATATGCTTTGAGTGTTTTTGTTTTGTGGTTGTTTTTTTTTTGTTTGTTTGTTTGTTTTTTACAGTTAGGATGATATAGGCTGTTGGTTTTCTGTAAATTGTCTTTATTATGTTGATTTATTTTCAACATACACCCAGAATCTTCAGGATGTTATTATTATGTGTAGTTGGATGTGGTCAAAACGTTTTTGGTAACTAATGAAAAGGATCATGTGTTTTTTGTCTTTCAGTGTGCTAATACGGTGGATTACATGTATTGATTGCTTTATATGTTGAACCATCTCTGCCATGAAGCCAATTTGATTATAGTGGTTGGTCAATAACATGTGTTCTTGGATTTGGGTTGCAAGTATTTAATTGAGAATATTTTTGTGTCAATGTTCATATGAGAAATTGCATGGAATTTTATTTCTTTGTTCAGTCTTTAAATGGTTTAAGTATCAGGGTAACTGTAGACTCCTTTAAAGAAATTGGAACATGTTCCTTCTGTTTTTATTTTGTGCAATAATTTGGGGAGTGTTGTTAATTCTTCTCTTGAAGTCTGGTAGAGTTCTGTACTAAAACCACATGGCCCTGGGCTGTTTTACTGGTGGACTTTTAATTAATGGTTCTCTTTCAGTTGGTCTGTTTAAATTATTTATCTGATCTTGATATAACTTTAGTAGGTGGTATATATAAAAACAATTTTCCATTTCTTCAGTTTTTTCAAATTGTTGGGTGCAGGTTTTTACAGATTGTCTTTATTCTCTGGATTTTGTCAGTGTCTGTAAATTTGTCCCCTTTCCATCTCTCATATTGTAAATTTGGAATTTCTCCCTCTATGTTTTAGTTAATTTGGCTAGTGCTTTGTCAATTTTATTTTTTTTTCTCAAAAGTGCAAAACTGTTTCATTTAATATTTGTGTTGATGTTTTATTATTATTTTCTGTATTTCATAGTTGGGTTGTTTCTTTACATCTACTCCTTTTGGGTATGATTCTAGGGCTCGGAGGTGTGCTTTTCAGTTCCCAATATGAGATCTCTCCCATTATTTTTAGTAGGAACTTAGTACAATGAAACTTTTAGAACTGCCTTCATTGCATTCCATAAGTTTGAGTATGTTGTGGTTTTGTTTGCATTCAATTCTAAATACTTGTAACTGTTATGCTTAGTTTCTGTCCTCACTGATTTTTTTTTTCATTCTCTAGTGTGTTGTTTCATTTCCATGAGTTTGTAAGATTTCTGTTCTTTTCATTGTTGATACTCAACTTTAATACATGGTGGTCAGATAGAATTCAGGGAGCTATTTCAAATGTATACATACATACATATATATACATGTATATATAATGTTGAGACTTTGTTTATGAGTATATGGTCAATATTGGAGAAAATTTCATGAGCTGCTGAGAAGAAGATATCTTCTTTTGTGTTTGAGTTAAATGTTCCATAAATATCTTCTAGTTCCATTTAGTTTATGATGACATTCAGCTTCAGCACCTCTCTGTTTAGTTTTTGTCTGAATCACATGTCTATAGGCACTCTGTGACATTGAAGTCATCCACCATGACTGGGTATATGTAATTTTAGCTGTGGAAGTGTTTATTTTATGAACTTGGGTGTCCTTACATTTACTGCATACATATTTAAAATTCGTGTATCTTCTTAGTGACTTTTTTTTCCTTTGATGGATATGCAGTGTCCATCTCTATGTCTTCAGATTAGTTTTTGTTTGAAGCTTATTTTGTCTGCTATTAAAATGGCTATACCATCTTGCTTCTTGGTTAGAATATCTTTTTCCATCTCTTACTCTGAAGTGATATTTATCCTTGATTTTTTTAATTCTTTTTATTGTTTTGTTGTTGATCTCAAATAATAGATATATAGGTATATATCCCAATTTATTCATTATATACCCCGATTGAACCCCCTCCTTCAACTCCTTTCAGTCCCACCCTCCCTTCCTCTTCTCCCCCATCCCCTTCTTCTAGTCCACTGAAAGGGGAGTTCTCCTCTTCTGCCCTCTGCCCATAGCTTATCAAGTCTCATCAGGAGTGCCTGGATCCTCTTTCTCTGTAGCCTGGAAAAGCTGCATCACCAGGAAAAGGATGAAAGAACAGGCAATCGAGTTCATGAGAGACACAACCCTTGTTCCCCGTTCTCGGGACCCACATGGAGACTAAGCTGCCAATAGGCTACATCTGAGCAGGTGTTCTGGTTCATTTCTTGGATTCAGCAGAAGGATGCATTTTGTTAGGGCTCAAATGTGTTAGCCCGTGTCTTTTTATGGAGGAATTGAGAAGTATCAAAGAGCAGTGTTTATACTTTCCTGGTTTTTTTGTTGTTGTGGTGGTGGTGGTGGTGGTGACGTGGGGTTTTTACCTTTAAGCTAAGAATTTTCAAACACCTACTTTATTTGATGTTATTTTATTTTATTTTTATTAATGACAGTTTATTCACTTTGTATCCCAGCTGTAGTCCCATTCCTCATCCCCTGCCAATCCCACCCTCCCTCCCTCCTCTTCTCTAATGTCCCTCCCCCCAGTCCAATGATAGAAGAAGTCATCCTCCCCTTCCATCTGACCCTAGTCTATCAGGTCTCATCAGGACTGGCTTCATTGTCTTTCTCTGTGGCTTGGTAGGGCTGCTCCCCCCTCACATGAAGGTGATCAAAGAGCAAGTCCCTGAGTTCATGTCAGGGAAAGGCCCTATCCCCACACACTCTTGGACACTGAGCTGCCATGTGCTACATCTGTGCACAGATTCTAGGTTTTCTCTACTTTGCTTCCAAACCCCCTCCTGACCTTACATAGGAAATTAGTAGAGGAAAGGGCTGTAGACCTCTTTTAGCTACTTCTTGTTGATTAGGGTCCTTGGGTTCTTAAGGACATACCAGTCTCAGTCATCAGGATACCAGCAGTCCAGTCAAATATCAAATAGGCAAACCACAGCATCATCACCAAAAATCAAGCAACAGCAACAGAAGTGGTACCACTCAGCAAGAGTGGCAAGGCTCCGCTTAAACAGCAGAGTCCACTGAAGCAGCAGAACTTGGACAAAGCAGCACAAAAAGTTTTCTAGAGTATTTCTTTCTGTGAAACCCAGCAATGTGAACCATCCCAAAACAGAGATATAAAAAGCATTTTCTCCCTGTGAGCTTCCATTTAGCCCTTCTCAGAGTCCACAGAAGGATGCTTTCCAGCTAGCAAAAACCATGCCCTCTAAGAATGTAGTAAACATCACATTCCTTTTTACAAAGGCTGTTTTCTGTGGGAAGCAGGTTAGGGTGACAGGAAATATTTCCATATCCCACACTTGGAACCAAAACAAAACAAAAAACAACAACAACAAAAAAAATCATATTCACATGACACAACTGAGTTTCCAAAGAAACTTGAAATTCCCACATCGCTTCCCTCCCTTTTGATTTGCTGATATGATATTATTTATTTGTTATTTCCTTGAGTGTGGTTAACCTCATCTGGTTAAATTTTTTATTCTAGTGCCTTCTGTGGAGCATGATTCATAGATATTGCTTAATTTTGGTTTTATCTTTGAGTGTGTTTCTCATTTATTATTATGGAAAGTTTTGATGTGTGTTGTAGGCATAAGGATATTGTGCAATAGGGATGCTGATTTCTATATCCTCTATACCTGGTTTCAGTCCTTCTTCTAAGACTCTACTGTCTCGTATGATATGCCAATGAAACAGCTTACAGCCAATTGCTAAGCAAGGAAGAGAATAGAGGTGGACTCTTCCCAGACAGGGAAAGAGGAGTTAGAGGAGGAAATAAGGCAGATGTCCAGGCTGGTCCAGGAGATAGCTCCACAAGGAATGCTGTAAAATGCAAGTATAGCTGTGACATACACTAGGAGGAAGCCAAATTAGCTTAGAGGATTAAGAATAGCGTTAAAACTGCTCAGTTCTTCTGTTGTGAAGCTTATTATTAACAAGCATAAAAGATTCTCAATTATATGTGTAATAGCCAGGATATGAGAAAAACTGAGAAACAAACACAGTTATAAAAATAACCATAATAGTAGTCTGGGCTGACATCTGTCTCAGAGATGACATAACAGCTCATCTGGCTTTTAGAGTCTCTATTGAAAAGTGAACTGTTATTTTGATAGATTTGTCTTTCTAGGTTATTTTGTCTTTTTCCTTGCAGCATTTAATATTCTTTGTTTTGTACACTTAGGGTTTTGATTATTATGTATCATGAGGTATTTCTTTCCTGCTCTAGCATATTTAGCATTCTTTTTTTTTTCTTTTTTTTCTTTTTCATCAATTACACTTTATTCATTCTGCATCACCCCATAAGCCCCTCCCTCCTCCCCTCCCAATCCCACCCTCTCTCCTCCCTCTGCATACATGCCACTCCCCAAGTCCACTGATAGGGGAGGTTCTCCTCTCCTTTCTGATCTTAGTCCATCAGTTCACATCAAAAGTGGCTGTATTGTCCTCTACTATGGCCTGGTAAGGCTGCTCCCCCCCAGGGGGAGGTGATCAAAGAGCAGGCCAATCAGATTATGTCAGAGGCAGTCCCTCTTCACATTACTATGTAACCCAATTGGACTCTGAACTGCCCTGGACTACATCTGTGCAGGGGTTCTGGGTTATCTCTATGAATAGTCCTTGGTTGGAGTATGAGTCTCTGGGAAGTTCCCTGTGTTCAAATTTTGTGGTTCTGTTGCTCTCCTTGTGGAGACCCTGTCCTCTCCAGCTCTTACTATTTCTCAGTTCTTACCTAAAATTCCATTCACTCTGCCCAACAGTTGCCCATCAGGCTCAGCATCTGCTTTGATAGTCTGTAGGGCAGAGGCTTTCAGAGGCCCTCTGTGGTAGGTTCCTAGGTTGTTTCCTGTTTTCTTCTTCTGATGTCCATCCTCTTTGCCTTTCCGGATGGGGATTGGACATTTTAGTTAGGGTCCTCTCTCTTGCTTAGTTTCTTTAGATGTACAGGTTTTAGTGGGTTTGTCCTATGTTGTATGTCTATATGAGTGAGTATATACTGTGTGTGTCTTTTTGGTTCTGGGACAACTCACTCAGGATGATCCTTTCCAAATCCCACCATCTACCTGCAAATTTCATGATTTCCTTATTTTTCATTGCTGAGTAATATTCCATTGTATAGATGTACCACAATTTCTGCATCCATTCTTCAGTTGAGGGGCATCTGGGTTGTTTCCAGCTTCTGGCTATTACAAATAAAGCTGCTACAAACATGGTTGAGCAAATGTCCTTTTTGTGTACTTGAGCCTCTTTTGGATATATGCCCAGGAGTGGTATGGCTGGATCTTGAGGAAGCGCTATTTCTAGTTGTCTGAGAAAGCGCCAGATTGATTTCCAGAGTAGTTGTACAAGTTTACATTCCCACCAGCAGTGGAGAAGGGTTCCCCTTTCTCCACAACCTCTCCAGCATGTGTTGTCACTTGAGTTTTTGATCTTGGCCATTTTGATGGGTGTCAGGTGAAATCTCAGGGTTGTTTTGATTTGCATTTCCCTAATGGCTAGTGAGGTTGAGCATTTCTTTAAGTGCTTCTCTGCCATTCGATATTCCTCTACAGAGAATTCTCTGTTTAGCTCTGTTCCCCATTTTTTAAGTGGATTACTTGGTTTGCTGCTTTTCAGCTTCTTTAGTTCTTTGTATATACTGGATATGAGTCCTCTATCAGATAAAGGGTTGGTGAAGATTCTTTCCCAATCTGTAGGCAGTCGCTTTGTTTTGATAACAGTGTCCTTTGCTTTGCAGAAGCTCTTCAGTTTCATGAGGTCCCATTTATTGATTGTTGCTCTTAGAGCCTGTGCTCTTGGTGTTCTGTTCAGGAAGTTTTCTCCTGTACCAATGAGTTCTAGGGTATTTCCCACTTTTTTTTTCAAGCCAATTTAATGTGTCTGGTTTTATGTTGAAGTCTTTGATCCACTTGGACTTCAGTTTTGTGCAGGGTGATAAGTATGGTTCTATTTTCATTTTTCTACATGTAGACATCCAGTTGGACCAGCACCATTTGTTGAAGATGCTATCTAATTTCAAATCGCTGAAGAAAGAACTAGAAGAATATATGAGAAGATGGAAAGATCTCCCATGCTCATGGCTTGGCAGGATTAACATAGTAAAAATGGCCATCTTACCAAAAGCAATCTACAGATTCAATGCAATTCCCATCAAATTACCAACACAATTCTTTACAGACCTGGAAAGAAAAATTCTCAACTTCATATGGAATAACAAGAAACAAGAATTGCTAAAACAATCCTCTACAATAAAAGATCTTCTAGAGGTATCTTCATCCCTGATCTTAAGCTGTACTATAGAGCAACAGTTTTAAAAACTCCATGGTACTGGCATAGAAACAGAATGGTGTATCAATGGAACCGAACAGAGGACCCAGAAATAAACCCACACACTTACGGACACCTGATCTTTGACAAAGACGCCAAAACCATTCAATGGAAAAAAGATAGCATATTTAGCATTCTTTATGCTTTGTGTTCTTTGTCAGATACTTCTTTCTTTAGATTAGGAAAATTTTCTTCTATGATTTCTTTGAAAATATTTTCTGTGCCTTTGATCTGGGTTTCTTTATTGTATTTTTGTTATTCATAGATTTGGCCTTTACAAAATGGCCCAGATTTTCTGAATTTTTCTTTCTGTTTATAGATTTTTTTTTTTGGCTGAGATATCTTTTTCTTCTATTGTGTCTCCAGAGCCTGACATTCCTTCCTCCCTCTCTTGTATTTTGTTGATAAGACTTGCTTCAGAAGTTCTTGTTCAAGATTCTAAATTTTTCACTTTCAGTTTTCCCTCATTTTTAAATTCATTCTATTTCTACTTTCCTATATTGAACAATTCTATTTAATTTATTCTATTAGTTGTTGGTGTTTTCATAGATTTTATTCATAGGTTTATTCATTTCTTCTTTAAGGTCCTTGATCATATTCATAATAACTAATCTTGTTCTTCATTTATATTGCTTTTTCCAGGACTTACAGTAATGTGCTTGCTGGGCTATAGAGGAGACACATTGTTGTGGCTTTATTGATTTTGATTTTAAATTCATGTCTAGATATCTATATTCAGGATGATTATAATTCTAGGTTTTGATATTTGGTCTAGTGTCTGTTGAATGAGGTTTTTGTTTGTTTCTTTGTTTCCTTGCCCTCTCTGTATCTTAGGAGAATATGGAGACTCTGGGTTGCCTTTTGTGAAGTTCTTCTGTATCTTTCCAAGTGTGGTAACTGAGGATTCTGTGTAAAATGTATTTGTAGGTTTTTAGAGTTGACATAATTTAATGGACAGGTTGCTGAGAGGATCCACAGTAATAAGGAAATGTAGGTCTACTATTGGTTTCTATGGAGTTCCCAGGAAATAGGTGAAGAGAGGTAAAACAGGCCCCTGCAGGTGGTCTGCTACATAACTAAGGATAAGATTAGAGAACTGGAACCTGAGAACAGGAAGGAAAGTGAAGACTGCCTACCTGTTTTACTGGCCTGTGCTGCCAGTTATTTCCATAGAGAGAATGTCTCTGTTGTTGGTGGCTGAGAAAAAAGCATAGGGTGAAGTATTAGTTTTGTTTGGTATTGACTGTGAGGGAAACAGGGGCTGTCTCTGACATGAACGCAGTGGCTGACTCTTTGATCACCTTTCCCTGAGGAGGGAGCAGCCTTGCCATGCCACAGAGCAGGACAATGCAGCCAGCCCTAATGAGACCTGATAAGCTAGGGTCAGATGGAAGGGGAGGAGGACCTCCCCTATTAGTGGACTTGGAGAAGGTCATGGGAAGAGATAAGGGAGGGAGGGTGGGATTGAGAGGGAATGAGGGAGGGGGCTACAGCCTGGATACAAAGGGCATAAACTGTAATTAATATGAAATATAAAAATTTAATTAAAAACCCAATAATCATAGTCATAAAAAAAAGGTCTACCTCCAGGGAGACTTTTTGTTGTTGTTTTAGTGTTTTTATTTATTTATTTATTTATTTATTTATCTATCTATTTATCTATTTATTTTATTTATTTAGTTTTTGAGACAGTTTCTCTGTGTAGCCTTGGCTGTTCTTCACTCACATTGTCGACCAGTCTGGCCTAAAACTCACAGAGATCCACCTGCCTCTGCCTCCCCAAGTGCTTGGATTACAGGTGTGGGCCATTGTGCTCAGCTTCACCCAGGGAGATTTTAAAAAATGATTATGTACAACTTTTTAAAAGACATATTGCTAGCTTGTATAAACAAAACTCTGGACCATAATTTTAATGGAATGGTTGCATGTTATTATAGTTTCTTAACAGCCTTTATAACAAAATAACAGAAATTTTGTAGTTTATATCAAGGAAACTTTTATTTTCTGACAATTCTAGAGTTGAGTCTAAAACAAGGTCAGAAGCATGCTCTCTCTAATGGAGAACACAGGACTCCTTCACAATTTTGGACATTCCTGACTATTCCTTAGATTGTGGTTACATCATTTCAATTCTGTTTGCCCCTTTCAGTAACCATATCTCCACTTCATATTTCTGTGTCCCATCCATTGCTCTCACCGTCACACTTGAATTGAAAGTAAACTGCAATCCAGCACACTCAATTAATATTAAGTGGTTCTATCTACAAGAATTCTACTTACCAATAATGTCACGTTCTTAAGAGTAGAATATTCAATAATGTACACCTTGAAAAGTAGATTTCTCAGGAATTTTGGAGGGCTTGACCTGCTTCTGGGATCAGGAAGGCTGTGTTCAAGAGAGGGTTGCATACTCTCCATTGGAGAGCTGGGTGTATTTGACTGTGTATTTGAGGTCCTTGACCTCAGTATATTTGAGTCCCAGTGCTACAAGAAAATGTGAGATGAAGCCAGTGTATACACTGTTTAAGCACTGATAACACATTCTAAGCTACACATTCAGTCTCTCAACATGTAGACACATACCAGTTCAAGACATCTAAGGAAATAACTGTGTAAAGATGGATGATCACTGACTTTCCAAGCAAGACTTCAGTTGAAGGGAAATAACTTGATTTATAGAATTGTCATTTAAAATTGGTTTTTAAAGGTTTACAACAATTGTAAAAAAAAAATGAGGCATAATAAACATGATGATGTGAACTTCACAAGGGAATGAAAGCTGTCAACAGAAACTGATGGCTAGCAGTCTGGTAATTTAACACACTAGACAAAAACTGTAAAATAGCCATTATAATATATAAGTATCTTCAGAGAGGTACATATTCAAAATAAAAACAAACAAAATTATGAGAATGGAGCTGTGCAATATAGAGAAAATTACTAAAGTGATAAAAATTCCTTTAAATGAACCAAAACATATTTTTATTTTTTATAATAATTACCATTTATTCACTTTGTATTCCAGCTGTAGCCCCCTCTCTCATTCCCTCCCAATCCACCTCTCTCCCTAATTTCCTCCCATACCTCTCTCTGAGTCTACTGATAGGGGAGGAACTTTTCCCCTTCCATATGACCCTAGCCTATCAACTCTCATCAAGACTGCCTGCATTGTCTTCCTCTGTGGCCTGGAAAGGCTGCTCCCCCTTCAGAAGGAGGTGATCCAACCACTGAGTTCATGTCAGAGGCAGTCCCTGTTCCCCTTACTAGGGTAGCCACTTTGATACTGAGCTGCCATGGGCAAGATCTGAACAGGGATTATAGGTTATATCCATGAATGGTCTTTGTTTGGAGTATCAGACTCAGAAAAGATTCTGGGTCAGATTTCTTGGTTCTGTTGCTCTCCATGTGGAACTCCTGTCTTCTCCAGGTTTTACTATCTCCCCTATCTTTCATAAGATTCCCTGCACTCTGCCTGAAGTTTGGTTATGAGTCTCAGCATCTGCTTTGATATACTGCTGGGTAGAGTCTTTCAGAGGCCCTCTGTGGTAGGCTCCTGTACTGTTCCCTGTTTTCTCCCTCTTCCGATGTCTGTCCCAGTTGCATTTATGAATGAAGATTGAGCATCTTACACAGGGTCCACCTTCTTGCACAGCTTCTTTAGGTGATAGATTTTAGTATGTTTATCCTCTATTATATGTCTAAAATCCACTTACGAGTGAGTATATACCATGTGTGTCTTTCTGCTTTTGGGATGCCTCACTCAGGATGATCATTTCTAGATCCTATCATTTGCCTGCAAATTCCATGATTTTCTTGTTTTTAATTGCTGAGTAGTATTCATTGTGTAAATGTACAATTTCTGTATCCATTCCTCTGTTGAGGGAATATGGATTATTTCCAGGTTCTGGCTATTACAAATAGAGTTGCTAAGAACATAGTTGAGCAAATGTCCTTGTTGTGTCCTTCAGCATATTTTGGATATATGCTTAGGAGTGGTCTAGCTGGATTTGGAAGAACTATTCCTAATTGTCTTAGAAAGCACCAGACTGATCTCTAAAGTGGTTGTAGAAATTTACATTCCCAATGGAGGATGGTTCACCTTTCTCCACAACCTCTCCAGCATGTATTGTCAATTGAGTTTTTTATCTTAGCCATTCTGATGGGTGTAAGGTGAAATCTCGGGGTTATTTTGCTTTGAGTTTCCCTGATGACTAAGGACACTGACCATTTCTTTAAGTGCTTCTCTGCAATTCGATATTCCTCTATTAAGAATTCTGTTTAGCTCTGTACCCATTTTTTTTTTCAATGCAGTTTATTCAGGAACATTGAACAATCCTCGGACCCCGGGGAAAGCCAGCCCACAGCTTAAATAGCCTCTGGGTAGCCAACCCAGGCATGCCACGGGGGCAATGCAGATAGGTCCACATACATGGAAGCAAGCCAGATCCTCGGCCTTAGCCAAATGTGGAGTTGTTCGTGACAGAGAGCACTCACCATCGGGAAGGTGGAAGGCGGAAACCAGCTCCATCTGTACCCATTTTTTAATTGGATTACTTGAATTGTTGCTTTTTAACTTCTTTTGTGCTTTATATATTTTTGATATTAGCCCTCTGTCAGATAATAGGGTTGGTAAAGACCCTTCTCCATGTACTTCATCATTTAAATAGACTGAAGGAGAAAACCACATCATTATCTCCTTTCCTTAGATGCCGAAAATGCATTTGACAAAATCCAACATTCATTTTTATTTAAAGTCTTGGAGAGAACAGGAATGCAAGGCACATAACTAAACATAGCAAAAACAATATACAGTAAGCCTATAGCCAACATCAGACTTAAAGGAGAGAAACTGAAATCCGACTGAAATGAGGGACAAGGCAAGACTACCCACTCTCTCTGTATCTCTTCAACATAGTGTTTGAAGTCCTAGCTAGAGCAATAAGCCAACTAAAGGACATCAAGGGGATAGAAATATGAATGGAGAAGTCAAAGTATCACTATTTGCAGAAGATATGATAGTATATATGAGACACCCCAAAAATTCAACCAGAGAACTCCTTCAGCTGATAAACACCTTCAGCAAAGTGGCTGAATACAAGATTAAGTCAAAATAATTCAGTAGCCCTCCTGTATACCACAGACAAAAGGGCCAAGAAAGAAATTAGGGAAACAACATCCTTCACAATAAATACTAAAAACACAAAGTACTTTGGTGTGATTTTAACCAAGCAAGTGAAAGACCTGTTTGAATTAAAAAAACTTCAAATCTCTGAAGAAAGAATTTGAAGAAGATATCAGAAGATGGAAAGATTTCTTTTGCCTGTGGATCCATAGTGAAAATTACCATCCTGCCAAAAGCAATCTACAGATTTAATGTAATTCCCATCAAAATACCAATGCAATTCTTTACAGACTTTAAAGAAAAATTCTCAACTTCTTATGAAAAAATAAAAATCCTAGAATTGACAAAACGATCCTCTATAACAACAGATTGTCTGGAGGTATCTCTATCCCTGATCTGAAACTGTACTACAGAGTAAGAGTATTAAAAACTGCATGGTACTGGCATAAAAAGAGAATGGCAGATCAATAGAATCAAATAGAAGACCCAGAAATCAGCTCCCACACACCTACGATTACTTGATTTTTGATGAAGAAGCTAAAACCATACAATGGAAAAAAGACAGCATCTTCAAAAAATGCTGCTGGTCTAACTGGATGTCTATGTGTAGAAAAATCTAAATAGATCCATATTTATCACCCTGCATAAAACTAAAGTCCATTCAGATCAAATATCTCAACATAAAACCAGATACACTAAATCTATTAGAAGAGAAAGTAGGCAAGAGCCTCTAACTCCTTGGCATAGGAAACGGCTTCCTGAACAGAACACCAACAGCACAGGCTCTAAAATCAACAATCAGTAAATGGGACCTAATGAAACTGAAAACTTCTGTAAAGCAAAGGACAGTGTCATCACAACAACAACAAAAAACCAAAAGCCTACACCAAACCATATTTTTATGGTTAATGTTGTAATACCTGACATAAGACATTTACTTAGTAGACTCAATAACAAACTTAAACTGTTAGTGAAAAAAACTTAGTGGATATGCAGAGAGGAAATATGAGGTTATTTAGTGTGTGGAACAAAAGAAATGGCAAGGAAAATTAAATGGACACTCAGTGACTTGCGACACAATACTGAGACACAATACAACTTGTGTCAGTGAAAAATGGGAAAAGGTAAAATCCTAGAAAAATGCATGTTAGTGAGATTTGACTATTTAGATAAAAAAATAAGCTACAATATATAGAAACTCAGTGTAAACTAAGCAGAATATCCACATGTAGATATTTTCAGTGTCAACCTTTCAAAGGATGAAAAATATGAAAGAAATCAGAAAACAGAAATAGAAAACATTACATGCAAAAGGTTCTTGAACATTTAATAGGAGTCTCTCACTCAGTACAATGCAATGGGAAAGGGCAGGTAATGATATGTAAGCAATAAAGGCAAAGATCTCCTTAAAACTGAAGCCAGTGGTAAATTCCCAAAGGTTATACTAGAGAAAACCAGGTGTTAAACCACTATTATTTTTGTTTTGCATAGTCTCATGAACATAAAATCCTAAAGATTGTATGAAAAACTATGCAAAACAATGAGCAGATTAAATGAAGTCAAAGGTTACAAGAATGAAATATATATATATATATATATATATATATGAATTAAGAGATTAAGTCAAGGCCCAAGGCCATATCAAAGAACTATTGGCAGTTGGCAACTGCTAGATGAAGAATAACCATTCTTTTTAAATGATGTTTCCTTTCATTGCTTTCCCACATTTATAAATTCAAGTAATGGATTATCCCAAACACATGCATATAAGGAAATCCTTAATTGGATTTAATGATTTTTTTAAATGGCCAAAAGGACAGGAGAGGCCTTCATGTTGGACATGGAGGGAAGTAGAGAAGAAACTGAAGGACTAGATGATCTGGCCTTGTTGAAAATGTGTTACTAGGGTTTTGAAAATGTGTCCCTTTGAGGCATCAAAAGCCACTGTAAGTTAGTTCTCTTTGCTTCTTAGTTGTGGATGAATATGAAGACCTCAGCTACTGCTTCACTGCCATTCATGCCAGTCCACTGTCCTGCTCCCTGCTGTGAAGGTCATGGACACACCCTCTGAAAAAGGTAAACCTCAATGAACACTTTATTTTATATGCTGCGTTGATCATGGTGTTTTGTCACAGTAGAAATGTAACTAAGATAGGAAAGCCTGACTATACACTGCTGATTTAAGTGCAAATTTATGCAAAGGTGGAAAATAATTGAAAATACACAACATTCTTACTTTAAAGCTCGTGAGTTCTAAAGTCCCTTATTGGGAAGACAAAGTCTCTTCAAAACTCCAGAACAATGGATATTCTAATGTACTGAATCAAATTCCTTTCTGAATCCATATTCAAAAATTCTCTCAACCTGGACAAAAGTTTGAAATGAGTTCAAAATCTAAAGATAGTAGGAAAAAAATATGAGTAAATAATAAGGACTTTGAATTAAGCATAGTCTTTATATACCTCATCAAATGTACATATACAAGAACACTGGGTTAATTTCATGAAATTAAAATAATTCATATTGAAAATGATAAAGTTAGGAAATTGAAATGATAAACCATTAACCAATTAGTGGTGTTTATTACTCAAAAGTTTTTACAGATATGTCTAGAAGAAAAAATAGCTAAAACTCTGTACCAGAAATAAACTTGGTGGTTATGGTTTAAGTATGGTCTCATGTCTTTGGACATACAATCTCCAACTGATGGAGTTAGTTGGGAAGGCTTCAAACCTTTAGGAAATGCAGCCTTTTATGCTGGGTAGCCTGGTAGGGTTAGAGCCTATCAGGCTACCCAGGATGAGGCTTTACTAAATTCAAATTAAAAAAAAAGTGTCTTGTCTGCTTCCAGGCAAATTTTCAGCTACCTGGCTGATGCCACTTGGGGAGCTGCTGCTCCAAGTTCTCTCTTCAGAGAAGCAAGCTGTTTCCTTCCTTCTCCAACTCCGTGACTGCTGCCCTAAAACTGTGAGGCATAACAAACCTGCTGTCCTGCAAATTGCTCCTCTGTCAGATATTCTATTACAGCCGCAACAGGAGAAACTAATGCAAGGAGGTTTGAGCAAAGGGCTTAAATAGCCATTTTTTCAAGATAAGCTAATACAAAATAGAAATAAACACATCATTATGCATGAAGGAAGTGGAAATCAAAACGTTACATCCACTTAGATGATTATAAATAATAAATCTGAATAAGTAGGATCACTATAACAAAATAAATAAATAATGTTTTTGGACATTAAAACCCTTAGACATTGATTCAAATGTTTAATTGTGTAGGTTCTTCAGAAAATAAAAAAAAATTTAACACACATTTGTTATGATTCTCAGTAATTTTACTCTTAGTTATCTGCCTAAAAGCAATAAAAATACATTCACACAAATCTCACTTACAGTATTTATACATACAAATACAAGCATAAATAATGTCCATCAACTGGAAATAGTAAACTGTAGTGTATCGTTACAGTTGAATATGATTTGGCAATAAAAATGAATGAAACATAGCGTTCACCCGGATGAGAAATAGTCTACACTGATAAAGCTATTCACAAATTCTATAGCTGTTATGATTCTACTTAGATTATATGTCTCAAATAATCACACACATGCATATATTTAACATATGTGTATTATATTTCTTTATTCAGAGGTTGTCTACTGCTCCATTGAAAGAAAAGCGGAATTAAGAATGAGTGTTAATAGTTGTATTTCACTTAAGAGTAATGAGACTCATTCCAAAATTATAAGAATGGCTGCACAGCTATACACGTAAAATTATTTAAATGTAGATTTTATTGTATAGTGTATGTGAATAAATTATAAAACTATTACCAGTACATGCTAAATATTACTCTAGTCATCCTAAATTAGTTTTAGAAGTATTTTCTTAGTTATTATAGCTATCTTGCAATTTAATTGTCCCCAAGTAACAGATAATTAAAAGAAAGCAAATACATAATAGTTTGGTGAGCCCTTTAAGGTCAGTGTTAGCACAGTGGGAAAGATATCGGAAGACAAATCTTCCTAGCTCCTTACTCATTTGCATTCTATGAACTAACTCATGAGTAACCATGCTTTCCGAATCAGTGCTTATAGGAGAAGTTTTTTTGTTTGTTTGTTTTTGTTTTTTTTAATATACCATACTAGTCTAAGAACAAATCAAATATTTCTTCTAAAAAAAAATTAAAGAAACTTTTGTTTTCCAAAGAAATCTCATTTATGTTTATTTCTAAAGGCTATTGTGATAGATACTGCAGAATATAAATATCACTTTAAGATACCAGTGTTTCTTGTGTTGTTCTTTGTCTCTTTTTTTCTGTTTGTTTGCACTTATTATGCTCTGTCGTTGTTGTTTTATTTCATTTTATTATTTCTGTATAGGTGCTTATTAGTTTTCTACAGGGAGACATAAATGGTATGGATCTGGATGGGAGGTGAGGTAGGGAGTAACTGGGAAAGTTGGGAGAGGGAAACTGTAATCAGAATAAATAAATAAATATATATATATATATGAACAATGTATTTGTAATAAAAAAATCACATTTTCTTGCATCAGCAACAGTATGATGCTGACAGAAAATATTTACACACACACACACACACACACACATGACTGCATCTAAAAACATGAAAAGTCTGTGCATAAAAAATACAGCTAAAGCTAGAAGGAAATCTGGCCCCCAACATATGGTAAGCTTATATATGAGAGAGAACACACAGCTTTTTATAGATAAGTAATTATTGTCATCTGCATTTCCTATTAAGCAACAATCAAATAAATGTATCTCACCTATTAGAAGAGTCACTGTGATTAAATGACTTGAATGTGGCAAGCAGAGTTTTGAAATGAGGACCTGGGTGTTTTAACTGAGAACAGAACTAAGTTTCAGCAAAGTAGGCACAAAGTGCAGCTTTATGTACTTCTGAGAGCTGTCATATGAAAGCAGACACTCATGAGCAGGTTTCTTTGAGTGGTGCTTGGGAGCTAATTAATTTCTTGCAGATTTTGGAGTATCTCTCAAACATGTTTATATTTCTGGCTAACTTGGTAACATATGAGAGAATCATATTTTTTTCTAACATGCAGTTATGTTTATACTCTATAACTTAATCTTAGGGTCTATTACTTAGTTGTTTTAATAACAGTGAACTTTTTCAGTGAACTTCATGCTAATGAACTCATTAAATGTGCTTATTTTGTGCAAAAAGAAGTTGCATAAACTGATTATCCAAATTTGTAAACCAACAGATGTTTTTTCCTGTTTTTTAAAGCAGCCATTTATTCTACTGCAGGACACTTGAATCAGGGAATATCAGGTATTAGGTGTGTACTGTGTACATGCATATTCATAGGTATATTTTTATGTACAAACATTTCTAAGAGAGATATACTACTTAATATCTTAGTATTTGAAAAACTTCAGCCCCCTTTCCATAAACAGGCAATTAGTCTCATGTTTCTAGAGAATAAATTTGAAGAGTCAAGCTTACATTCTTCCGAAGATTTCCCAGAGAACACAATAAAACATACTTTGATGAATAGAGGGACTTCTACATACCTATATTTTGATCTAATTATCTCCGCACGGATAGGCATAACAAACCATTGCAGGAGTTGGGGATATAGTTCAGCTACGAAAAGTAGCTGCCATACAATCCAAAGGACTTGAGTTTGATCCTCAGCACTCAAGTAAAAAGCCACACATGGCAGTGCTTGCTTGCACTCCTGGCACTGGAGAGATGGTGGCAGGTGGGTCACTGTGGCTCACTGACCAGACAGAATCAATGAGTTCCTGGCCAGTGAGACACCCTTCCTCCAAAACCAAGATGGCGAGCACCTGAGGAACCACACTAGAGCTTGATTTCTTGTGCCCATATGCACTTGCACATGCATTCATAACATCACACTTATACACATGCATGCATAACATCACAGATATGTGCACACATTCACAAATATACACACATGTTCACATTTGCTACACACACACACACACACACACTGTAGTTTTCTCCTGGCCAAAGACAGATTATGCAATGTGTAACAGGAGGATGAGACAGTTACATGTGTATCTTATTTTGTCCTTGTAGAAACTAGGGTGGTGAAGCCTTCTACAGTCTGACAATTACATCTCAATACATCAGTGACTCTGAGGTCCTAATGATGAGCTTCCCACTTTTTCCCCTCTTATGTAGAGAAGGCACCTGGGGGGTGAGAAACAAGAGCTTGGGCAAATATCCCTCCCTCAGTTAGCTAAGCCCTTGTCATTCTCATTGGAAGATAGGCACTTCCTCTGAAAAACACCAGGAATATTCTTAAAAATGATTGCTCTTCAGGAAGTATGGACTTCACCTCTAACTTTGAGAGTCTCCCCAATTTTCTGAAGATAAGCTACAAGTTTGTAAGGAGACTGCTAATGCTGAAGATGCTAGAGAATTCACCTTCCCCTTGTATATAAGTAACCTCAACAGTTATTTCTAACTATCATATATGTCTCCCTGCGAGCAGCTGGCTGGAGTATCTTCTGCTTTGGACATCATTCTCTCCATTTACCTGTCTCTAAAGAGTTTGACAGAGTAGTTTTATTCAATATATGATGGGTCTTAGAAAACTCATAAATGTTCAGTTATGTACTTCATTCTCATTTTTTCTTCTAAATTTCTATACTCCATGTGTTCCAGATGTGTCCATATGTCCTATGATACAATAGAAATAGGTTATTATGGCAAAAGTCACATATCACAGCCTTTGCCATCTTATCACTTTCATGAATTATGTTCAGTAATAAAGAACCTTTATATTGTTGTTGTGAAACTGTCATTCATCTCTATAATTCTTTTAATCTTAGAAAGTGGAATCTGTCAAAAAGAACTTCCCTCCACTATCTGGCTTCCAGCATCCTACTTACTATCTGTTTGTGATTCCCCCTTGGTGTTTCAAATAAGTGAAACTATGCAGTATTTTTCTTTCAAGTCTTAGTTTTTTTCTGCTTATCATAATATCTCAAAGAGACAACTTTAGTGCTTCAATTTTCTTCTTCTTTAAAATCGATTCCATTGCATAGGTAACATTTGCTTATCATTGATCTCTTTGTGCATGTCTGTTGCTTCAACATTTTAAGTTGTGAATAATGACAGTATGAATATAAATATTCAAATCTCTTTTAAAATGGTGCATTCAAGCTATCTGCATCTGTACCAAGAAATGTAACTATGAGAGAGTCTGACCATTCACGGAGTTTGTTGGTTATTTAATTTTGAGGACGATGGTCCCCGATGCTACACTACAGTGACTGTGCCCATCATTTTACAGTATCACAAACTTTACACAATATTCTCATTCTCAGCTACATTTAAAACAATAGTGATCAATCCAATATGCGTGAGATGGTATTTTACAGTAGCTTATTTATATTTCCCTAGTAGTAAGGATGCTAAACACCAATTATGTGCTGAAAGAATAGTAAGGTACCTTCTTTCAAATAATATTTATTCATATTATCTGCTGGTATTTAAAAAAATATTTGAATGTCTTATGTGTGACTTATTTTTAAAAGGAAGAAAAAAAAAAGACAAAACTAGAATTTGCCATTCAGGGAGGAGAGGCAGCAGATCCTGTAAGTTCGAGGCCAGCCTGGTGTACAGAGTGAGTCCAGGACAGCCAGAGCTACACAAAGAATCCCTGTCTCAAAAAGCCAAAAAAAAAAAAATCAAAATAAAAAAAACCCTAGAATATGCTAAAATAAACATACTTTGTTTTTATTTTTCTTTTATAAATATGTATAGTTACATTTTTTTTACAAACTTGTATTCAAAAGTGTCCTTTAACTGTTTAAAGTCATGTAGGTATTTTCAAAGTGGTTATTTGGATAATAGAAATATTTTCATATCAGGAATTATAACACATCTTAAGCATATCTATTTTTTCTGATATTAGATTTTAAAATAATATCTCCATGTATGCTTTTAAAACTTTATACATGTCTGTGACATATTTCAATCATATTCAACCCCTCACTACTTCCTATCAACTTTCTTTAAACCCAACAACCCACCTTAGCATCCAAATTCCATGCCCTTTATTATTGTTGTCATGGTTTATATATATATCATCATCGTCATCATCATAGACATTGTCATCACCATCACCGCCACAACCATTATCTTTGCGTCCAGTTAATGTTGATTGCCTATGACTAAGTGCAGTTCCCTTCCTCATCCTCTGGTTGCTACATTCTTTGTGACCCGCTTTTCTCCAGTGCTCTCTGAACCGTGACTAGATGGAGGCTATGTTGGCTTTGTTCTTGATTTCAGGTATTCCATTAATATCCTGGAAAGTAATTCCTTATAAGTTTCAGAATTTACAAATACTGTTTCTCCCTTTGCAGATGGTTACATTAGTTTGCTTCTGTGAAAAAAAAAATACATAAGAATATCAAAGGGAGGACATTTTTACTTTAGCACAGGTATTCAAAGAAGTAAAAACGTGATTGCTTGATCAATTGCTCTTCAGACTCTTGTGCAATAGCTTCTTATGCCAATAGAATGTGGTGGAGGAAATCTGTCTCTTACATAGCTACCAAGAAACAGAGATTCAAAGGGGGAAGGAGAGGGGAGAAAGGAAGGAAAGAGGACAAGGAAAAGATGTTGAAGTCCTAATATCTCTATTAAAGGTATTCCTCTAATAAACTGATTTCTTAAACTAGATTCCATCTTTTGAAGTTTCCAATACTTCACTGGTCACACCTTAGGATAGAAGACCAGGTATTAACCCGGTCTTAGGAGGCATTGGAAATGAGAATTACCATTGTCTTTTTAATCTATTGGAAGTGTGATTTGATGTGTATAAGGTTTCTATCGCTCAACCTGGCTATCAATGAAACTATGCTGGACTTTGTGTCACTAGCATACAACATGAGAATTTTTCCTGTGCTGCAAATCTGTCTAAACAATTGTCTAGCTATCTTTTAGGTAATTGGACTGGGGAAGTCGATACTACGATGGAGCAGCTGAGAGTGGCCATTATCACAGTAAATTCTACCAGAGTGGACGCAGGACTAGCCACAGGACTATCACCATGGATTGCTGCAGCCATGAATCATCTGAAGGAATGGGCAGGCATGGGAGCGTTAGCAGGCCTTCTGGTGTTGGTCTCCTTGGTTTGCCTGTGGTGTATATGCAAGATTAGAGTCTCACAACAGCATAACGCAGCCATGATCATTCAGGCCTTTACAGCCATTGAAGCAGGACAGTCTCCCCAAGCATGTTTGGCTACCGTAAAAAGCTAAAATGTTATGCTCAGGATGCGAGGCTAAGCACTGCACTCAGGGTCAGCCGCTTTCAACCCAGAAAAGAGCAAGTCTGATTGCATGCGGGTTGATGCCCCAGGTCCCGCCTCTGAGAAAAAGGTATTGGACGGGTCTGATGCTCTTTGGGTGGATGACACCTAAATGAACATCGGTACAAAGTCCCAGTTTATTTCTAATATCAGAGATCAGACCTCTACTCTTGCCTGATGTGTCTAAAACAAAAAGGAGGAACTGTAGAGAGCTGCGTAATGCCGCGCCTTAAAGATGGAGCTGGTTTCTGCCTTCCACCTTCCCGATGGTGAGTGCTCTCTGTCACAAACAACTCCACATTTGGCTAAGGCTGAGGATCTGGCTTGCTTCCATGTATGTGGACCTGTCTGCATTGCCCACGTGGCACGCTGGGGTTGGCTACCCAGAGGCTATTTAAGCTGTGGGCTGGCTTTCCCCAGGGTCAGATGATTGTTCAAGGTTCCTGAATAAACTGCATTGAAAAAAAAAAAAAAAAGAATACTGTAAGTAATTCAAAATATAGTTATTACCTAAAATTAAAAAAAAAGCGAAATACATCTCTTTCCTTTTTGTTGCCATTATTGTTGGTGGTGTTTTTGAGACCACTGGCAAACTCAATGCCAAAAAGATTATGTACTGTATTTCATCTAACATTTTTCTATTATAAAAGGAGATATGATATGCTTTTAGTTAATTTTTAAGGTATAATGCTTCAGTTATGAAGATATAGCTTTAATTCATTGCAAATGTAAAGTCGGTTTCCATGCACCGTTTGCTTAAGAAATTGTGCCTCTTTAAATGGTCTTTGATTCCCTTTTTGAGAATGATGAGAGCATATTCATGAGGGCTAATCTCTGTACTCACTCTCTATTTCAGTCAATTATTTGTGTGTGTGTGTGTGTGTGTGTGTGTGTTTGTGTGTGCTAATAGCACAATAATTTTTATCATCATAGCTTTGAAAGACTCAATAGGCAGGATCATCAGCCCATAATCTTGTAATGAATGATAGCTGAGTGCCTGATAGCTTCATTGCAAAAGTCTACTAAAACTTTAAAATATGCAAATCCTTCAATTTTGTTCTTTTTCCAGGTGGTTTTGTTATTGGTCCTCCTATGGGACTCTATATGGATTTTCATATTTTTGCAACGCGTGCCACTGAGGTTTGGGAACATGTTGAATTAAACCTTTAGATTGTATTATATAGTATTAAGGTTTGAAGCATATCAAAGTTCCTTCTCAGTCAAACATAAAATATTTTAGGACTGTTCATATATTAGAACTTAAAACTAGTTATCAAATTTCAAAAAAATGAAATCATAAGTATTTCTTATGACTGAAAAAAACATAATTTATGAATCAAATACTAAAAACATTTGGAAAATTAATCAATATGGAAAAATTAAGCAGCATGCTTCTAAACATATGGTGGTTGTTAGAACAAATCACAGGAGAAATTAGAATATATCCTGGAACAATAAAGGTGAAGCCCCAAAAAACAAACTGTTGATCTTCAGCTGGAGAAAAGAAGAATTAATAAAATCTGTAATGAGCAAGGAGACAGTAACAGTAACACTAGTGGCAAACAAATGGCAAAGTATCAAAAGAGACTATCAAGAAGAACAGTGCAATAACAGATTGTGTAGTCTAGAGACATGCATGACTTCATAAATATAAACAGTTTTTGAAATGCTATGATGAAGGAATATCAAACCCGAGTCTCGAATATAAGTAAAAAGAAAGAATCAGTAATTAACCTCAGAGCAAGAGCTGTTTTACAATATCATAGCTTTTTTTACAATACAATGTTTGACTTACAATTTAGATGTCATTCCTTCCTATCCTGTCAAGTCTGTGTTTGGGGTATTTTTTAATGGTGCTTGTTGTTGAGCCAAAGGACAGGGAAATAGAGTCCTATTCACTATCATTCTGCTCTGGTAGTTGACACCATTTTTCTCACTTCCCCTGGATCTCTAAGACAAATTATGAAAGGAACATTGAAAAAAATGCAGATGATATGATAGTATACATGAGCGACCCCAAAAATTCAACCAGAGAACTTCTTCAGCTGATAAACACCTTCAACAAAGTGGCAGGATACAAAATCAACTCAAAAAAATCAGAAGCCCTCCTATATACCAAAGACAAAAAGGCTGAGAAAGAAATTAGGGAAACAACACCCTTCACAATAGTCACTAATAACATAAAGTACCTTGGTGTGACTCTAACCAAGCAAGTGAAAGACCTGTTTGAGAAAAACTTCAAGTCTCTGAAGAAAGAAATCGAAGAAGATATCAGAAGATGGAAAGATCTCCCATGCTCATGGATTGGTAGGATTAACATTGTGAAAATGGCCATACTGCCAAAAGCAATCTACAGATTCAATGCAATTCCCATCAAAATACAACTCAATTCTTTACAGACCTTGAAAAAAAGATTCTCAGCTTCATATGGAGAAACAAAAAACCCAGAATCTCCAAAATGATCCTGTACAACAACAGATCATCTGGAGGTATCTCCATTCCTGATCTCAAGCTGTACTACAGGGCAACAGTAATAAAAAATTGCATGGTATTGGCATAGAAACAGAAAGGAGGATCAATGGAACCGCATAGAAGACCCAGAAATAAACCCACACACCTATGAATACTTGATATTTGACAAAGAAGCCAAATCCATTCAATGGAAAACAGACAGCATCTTCAACAAATGGTGCTGGACCAACTGGATGTCTACATGCAGAAAAATGAAAATAGATCCATATTTATCACCCTGCACAAAACTAAAGTCAAAGTGGATCAAGGACCTCAACATAAAACCAGATACCCTAAATCAATTGGAAAAAAAAGTGGGGAACAGCCTAGAACTCATTGGCACAGGAGACAACTTCCTGAATAGAACACCAACAGCACAGGCTCTAAGAGCAACAATCAATAAATGGGACCTCATGAAACTGAAAAGTTTCTGTAAAGCAAAGGACACCATCATCAAAACAAAGCGACTGCCTACAGATTGGGAAAGAATCTTCACCAACCCTTTATCTGATAGAGGACTCATATCCAGTATATACAAAGAACTAAAGAAGCTGAAAAGCAGCAAACCAAGTAATCCAATTAAAAAATGGGGTACAGAACTAAACAGAGAATTCTCTGTAGAGGAATATCGAATGGCAGAGAAGCACTTAAAGAAATGCTCATCCTCACTAGCCATTAGGGAAATGCAAATCAAAACGACCCTGAGATATCACCTTACACCCATCAGAATGGCTAAGATGAAAAACTCAAGCGACAACACATGCTGGAGAGGTTGTGGAGAAAGGGGAACCCTCCTCCACTGCTGGTGAGAATATAAACTGGTACAACCACTCTGGAAAGTTATCTGGCGCTTTCTAAGACAATTAGGAATAGTGCTTCCTCAAGACCCAGCTATACCACTGCTAGGTATATACCCAAAGTTCACTCAAGTACACAAAAGGGATACTTGCTCAACCATGTTTATAGCAGCTTTATTTGTAATAGCCAGAACCTGGAAACAACCCAGATGTCCATCAATGGAAGAATGGGTACAGAAATTGTGGTATTTTTACACAATGGAATACTACTCAGCAATCAAAAAGGAGGAAATCATGAAATTTGCTGGCAAATGGTGGGATCTAGAAAAGATCATTCTGAGTGAAATATCCCAGAAGGAGAAAGACAAACATGGGATATACTCACTTATATAGACCTATAAGATATGATAAACATAATGAAATCTATACACCTAAAAAAGATAATCAATTGAGCAGACATGGGACAAGATGATCAATCCTCGTTTAGAAAGACAGATGGGATGTGCATTGAACATATGACAGGAGTCTACTGAGCGCATCTGAAAGACTCTAACTAGCAGTGTTTTCAAAGCAAAGACTCATGACCAAACCTTTGGCAGAGTACAGGGAATCATAAGAAAGAAGGGGAGTTAGTCTGATGGGGAAAGGATAGGAACTCCACAAGGACCAAATATATCTGGGCACAGGGTCTTTTCTGAGACTGACATTCAACCAAGGACCATGTATGGATATAACCTAGAACCTCCACTCAGATGTAGCCTGTGGTAGCTCAGTAACTAATTGGTTTCCCAAAGTGAGGGGAACAAGGACTATTTCTAACAGGAACTCAATGACTGGCTCTTTGGCCTCCCCACCCCCCAAGGGAGGAGCAGTCCTGTTAGGCCACAGAGGAGGGCTTTGCAACCAGTCCTGAAGATACCTGATAAAACAGGATCAGATGAATGGGGAGGAGGTCCCCCCCTATCAGTGGACTTGGAAAGGGGCAAGGTGGAGATGAGGGAGGGAGGGAGGGATTGGGAGGGAATGAGGGATGGGGACAAGGCTGGGATACAGAGTTAATAAAATGTAACTGATAAAAAAAATAAAAAATAAAAAAGAATCATTAAAAAAAAGAAAAGAAATAAAGGAGAAGGAACATGAAAAACAAAAAAAAAAAAGAAAAAATGGAACTTAGCTAATATGGTATATATAGTTACATATTTCTAAAAACTAGAACATACAGCTCATTTACATTTATAGTGGTAGTTCTACATTGATCACACAAAAATCTTATTTTTAAATTTAAATTTTATTTATATATTATTTATTATAATTTGTTCACTTTGTACCCCTGCTGTACCCCCTCCTTAGTCTCTTCCCTGTCCCACCCATCCCTCCTTTTCTCCCCCTATGCCCTTTCTTAGTCCCTGATAGGCAAGGACCTCCTACCCTTCTATCTGATTCTAGCTTATCAGGTCTCATCAAAGCTGGCTGTATCATCTTCCTCTGTGGCCTGGCAAGGCTGCACCTGCAAGGGGGAGGTGATCAAAGAGTCAGCCACTGAGTTCCATGTCAGAGACAGCCTTGTACCCCTTATTAGAGAACCCACTTGGAAACTCAGCAGCCAGTGGGCTTCCTTTGAACAGGGTTCTAGGTCGTCTCCATACATGGTCCTTAGTGGGAGTATGAGCTTCTGCAGCCCCCCCTTGGTCCAAGCATCTCACACAAGTAACTTAATGGCACACCCGAAAACCCTTTTTCTTTTTAAGAGACTTTTACTTTATCCACAATATCCTCAATGGATTTGTTTCAGATCACCGAATTACCTGACATTTGAGGAGAGATAAATTTTAAACACACTTAGAGCAAGATTATTAGCAATGACAATATTGAAACTGTCCATGAGGTTTGAGAATATATGCATAAATGTGTGCTGGTGCTTATGGCATCATAATGAAGAGATTCTGAATCCAAACTCGTAGTAAGCATAAATGTTATACATCGTAAAGGCATGGAATGGCTTTCTATCTATTCACAAAATACATTACTTAAATTATGAATTGTTAACACTAGAGACTACCTTCAAGCTGTCATTTTCCCTGCCTCGCATTCTTTCTGCTGGTGGATTCTATTCATTGTACCCAGGGCCCTGGAAACGCAAGCTTTGCTTATATATTGAGTATAAGCAGAACAAACAAGTGTAAAGACAATCACTATTTTATTTTTAGTTTTAAAGCAAGACTAAGTTGTTAACAAATTACCAAATGTGAACTTGTGCTACATTACACAATACATTTCATGTAGAATTTTGAGTTTCTTTGTTTTCTACTATAACAAACTATCTGTAGTTTACAATATAATATATATTTCAACCTTAATACCATTAGTTATATAAAGAAAAATATTTTTCAACCTGAATGCCACGAGTTGTAGCAAAAAAATATACTTAATCACACCCAGTGCACTGTCTAAGATCATGGATTTTTCTTGTGAACCATGTACTAATTTGAGCATTATGAGCTTCTAGTATTTCCAGGAGACAGAGGCAGTGTGGTAGGCATGTAAGCTACACACTATGGCATAGGAAAGATAAAGTCAGATCACAATTTTGAGATTATGAAATCTTTTCATTCTGTTCTAGAGCTAGGGATATAAAAGTAGATTAAATGACATATAATACTGTGCAAATGTAAAGTGTAATCATGATTATTACTCATTGCTCCTTCCATTTTCACAGAAGTGTAATTTGACCTCTCAGAAATGTTCAATTTGAGTGCCAGTTTAAATTAAAGATGAATCTTCCCGGTGCTTGAAATAGGACTGGATGATATCTAGTTCCTTATAGTCTCATTTGTCTATTAAAAGTTGGTACTACCTTTTTATAATCTTATGACATGCAATCTTAGTGGCATGTTCTTTTAAAATGTCCGTAAGCTTTCTTTCTATGAATTAATTATTCCATCTGGATGTCACACCTGTAACCAGCTGAGTGGCAATTACTTTTATTACTGAATGTTTAATTCCCTGTTAAAACGATAGAGACATTTTCTTTTATCTTTCCTTAAGTTACTACATTACTATGAGACAGCTTTTGCTAAGGTTGAAGAAAAGAATAAGCCGGATACTGAGACTTATAACCAAACCTTCAGCAGACTGCAGGGAATCATATGAAAGAACGGGGAGTTAATGTGACCTGGAAAGAATAGGAGCTCCACAAGGATCAAATATATCTGGGCACAGAGGTCTTATATTAGACCGTTTCTCTACCAAGGACCATGTATGGATATAACCTGGAACCTCTGCTTGAATATATCCCATGGTAGCTCAGTAACCAAGTGAGTTTCCCTAGTAAGGGGAACAGGGACTATTTCTGACAGGAACTCAATGGCAGGCTCTTTGACCTCCCCACCTCCCAAGGGAGGAGCAGCCCTGCTAGGCCACAGAGGAGGACTTTGCAGCCAGCCCTGAAGATACCTGATAAAACAGGGTCAAATGAAAGAGGAGGAGGTCCTCCCTAATCAGTGGACTTGGGAAGGGGCAGGGAGGAGATGAGGGAGGAAGAGTCGGGTTGGGAGGGAATGAGGGAGTGGATACAGCTGGGATACAGAGTTAATAAAATGTAAATAATAATAATAATAATAATTAATAATAAGAAAGAATAAGTGGGAGGCTTGTTTTTATTGTTCATTTCATCACAGAGCATTTATTTTGAACCAGCTTTGTTCTGTCTTGTTCTAGGTATACAAAATGCATAAGAATATTATTGCCATCAAAGTTTTTAACATTCCTACAGTTGAAACTTGGTGAAAGTCTGAGGGGTCAAATAACATAAATGATCACCTTTGACAGAATGAAAAATTTTGCTCAAAATATGTTTTGTTAACTCACAAGATAAGAGCTTTTGTGATACTGTGTTTGCAACAATTCTTTGGAAATTATCATTGTTTTAAATAATTTTCTTTATAAAGTATACAAATAAAGATTTGACCATCTATAAATAATTAACTCACTAAATATATATTAAAATCAAACCGAATAGATTAAATAAATAAATTAATATATTTACCTTATTTAAATGTTCCTATGTATTATATAGTCAATATAACATATAGTCAAACTCTTGTAACTTCTGCTAAATGTTAATTTTTTAAGGATTAACAAAGTCATATATATAAAGAACTAAAGAAGTTAAAAAGCAATAAATCAAGTAATCCAATTAAAAAATGGGGTACAGAGCTAAACGGAGAATTCTCTGTAGAGGAATTAGAATGGTAGAGAAGCACTTAAAGAGATGCTCAACATCCTTAGCCATCAGGGAGATGCAAATCAAAACAACCCTGATATTTCACCTGACACCCATCAAAATGGCTAAAATCAAAAACTCAAATGACAACACATGCTGGAGAGGTTGTGGAGAAAGGGGAACCCTCCTCCATTGCTGGTGGCAATGTAAACTGGTACAACCACTTTGGAAGTCAATCTGGCGCTTTCTCAGACAATTAGGAATAGTGTTTCCTCAAGATCCAGCTATACCACTCCTAGGCATATACCCAAAATTTGCTCAAGTACACAACAAGGACATTTGCTCAACCATGTTTGTAGAATCTTTATTTGTAATAGCCAGAACCTGGAAACAACCCAGATGTCCCTCAGTGGAGGAATGGATACAGAAATTGTGGTTATTTTACACAATAGAATACTCCTTTAGCAATCAAAAAGGAGGAAATCATGAAATTTGCAGGCAAATGTTAGGATCTAGAAAAGATCATTCTGAGTGAGGTATCCAAGAAAGAGAAAGACAAACATATTATATACTCACTTATATAGACCTATAAGATATGATAAACATAATGAAATCTATACACCTAAAGAAGATAAACAAGAAAGAGACCCAGGGTAAGATGATCAATCCTCACTTAGAAAGACGAATGGGATGTGCATTGGACATAGGAGAATACAAGTAACAGGACAGGAGCCTACCACAGAGGGCCCCTGAAAGACTCTACCTAGCAGTGTATCAGAGCAGATACTAAGACTCAACCAAATCTTCGGCAGAGTGCAGGGAACCATATGAAAAAAAGGGGGATTTTGTTCGACATGGAAAGGATAGGAGCTCCACAAGGACTAAATATATCAGGGCACAAGGGTCTTTTCTGAGACTGACACTCCACCAAAGGCCATGTATGGATATAACCTAGAACCTCTGCTTGGATGAAGCCCGTGGTAGCTCAGTAACCAATTGGTTTCCCATAGTAAGGGAAAGGGACTATTTCTAACAGGAACTCAATGGGAGGCTCTTTGACCTCCCCCCATCCCCCAAGGGAGGAGCAGTCCTGCTAGGCCACAGAGGAGGACTTTGCAGCCAGTCCTGAAGATACCTGATAAAACAGGATCAGATGAAAGGGGAGGAGGTCCTCCCCAATCAGTGGACTTGGGAAGGGGCAGGGAGGAGATGAGGGAGGGAGGGAGGGTTTGGGAGGGAATGAGGGAGTGGGATACAGCTGGGATACAGAGTTAATAAAAAAAATAAGAAATAAAATTAAAAAAATAAGAAAAAAATAAAGAAAGAAAGAAAAGAAAAGAAACAATTTACATGAACAACTTGAAAAAAAAGTCCAAATATCTTATCGTATAGTTATTCAATTTAAGTAATGTAAAAATTTAATTTGCATATGTATGACACAAACACTATTTAATTTTGTTTCTTTTTCTGTGATAAAGACATGATAACATGTGTGGAGAAATGGCTCAGGAGGAGGAACCTTGGTGACCAGATTTCCTTCTCCCAGAAAGAGCAGAGAGAAAGGCAAGAGGAAATGGGACCAGGGTAGAAAATCTCAAAGCCCACTGCCCACTCCCCAGGTGCATACTTCATTTAGGAAAGCTGTACTTCCATAGCATTTTTCAGTTGTGATTCTGTCCCCCTGCTCCCAAACATGAACTGTGTAAACAGAACAATTCCAGGAGTTAGAGAACACACAGGGAGCAGTTCTAGGTCATCCTTGGGTAGAGCAGCAAGGAAACAGATTATGATCTCTGACAACAGTCTCAGCCTCAAAGAAAAAAAGAGCATTAGTTACGAAGGCATGAGGTTCACAATGTGGCTTCCTATAGCTCCTCTAAAGTTACAGCATAATTAGAAGAAAATCAACAGCATTGAAGGTTGCAATGACCTTCTTGGGCTTGTTTCTGAGGGCAGAGGTTAGACGGCATGGGCTGAATGTTCACAGTTAATAAATGTGACTGCATCAAAGCAGTTTCACAGAATGTAACTTTCTTTAAATTCTGCTTGTAAGTTCAGTGTCTGCTGTACCACATTTGTTAATGCTTTTGTAAAATGAAAAATGCTTGCTACGACATCTGGATATTTCTTTTAGTTCTGATTTATTTTTGTACATATAGTTAATAAAGATGTATGGACATAGTACCTATTAAACATTCAGCTGGAACATAATGGAGATATGAAAAATAACTTAATATAATCAGCATATTGTGTGTTATTATGTTTCTCATAAATGGACACAAAATAACTTTGCTTCTTAGAGTAGAAGAGGAACGAATGTAGAAGATGCTTGATGGAAAACAGAACAGAAGTCAGGACAATAATTCATACCCATCTTATAAACCAAGCATGTTCATGGAATTTTAAAAGACCAAACAGATGTCGTTACATCTTAAATAAAACTTAGTTTGACAAACCTTTAGCCATTTGCTTGGACCAAGCTTTTTAATTTTTAAAGAATTGAAGAAAAGGTTAAATATTGATGTTGAAATATTTGTCAACCTTGAACATTAATTAAGTGAAACAAATTCACATTTAGACAAATCATCGTTGATGAAGACCCTGAAATGTGTATGTAGAAGCCAAGCCAATTAGCTTCTCCTTCTTATTGTCTATATTCTTTATAACCTTTTATTTAAACTTCAGCTTTTACTGTTTATATGTTTAACCCATGTATTCCTTTGAGACTGCTTTTCCTGCCATGATTACTTCCCATCCTACTCTTTTAAGAAAGTTCGTATATTGTTCATTTACACTGAAAAAGGAAAGCTAGGCTCATTTATGCAAATAACCTCCACTTTTCAGTAAATTTATGCAGAGAGAAACTGAAAATCACCTGTCTTGCACTGTTTTAGGATTAAGTCTCTAAAGTCCTAGGTGGGGTTTCTCTGAGTCACATACAATTGATTTTATTTCCAAGATGTAAAACCTCTCTCTGTTCATTTGCTACAGTTGGGACATTTCTCATTCTCTGCTGCTATTATAGGCTAGTATTTAACATCTCACTAAGAGTCATCTTTTACTGAGTCATTTTATTCCCTTTCATAACTTCATATTAGTGAGAATTTCTTAAAAACAATTTGAAAGTACAAAAGTAAAAACTAAAGAAAAGGCAAACCTTTGTCAATGGTTGATGGATATATGTAGACATTTATGTAAATATTTTGTCCCCAAAGTGCTATGTATATGTTAGAATGTTGCCAAAGTGTTCTGGGTTTCAGAATTGTTCATAATATCTACAGGGAAAATTTTATTTTTATGTAAATAATATAAATAGGATATTTGACTGATAAATTGTATTGTAACAACCAATGGTAGCTAAGAATTATTTCTAATATGTATTCATTATGAAGCTATATAAAACCCAAAAGGGCTTTCTAGAAAGGATAAGAAATACATTCATGAGGTCCAAATACATGATTTTTTACTTTCAAGAATCATAAGTATATAAAATGGGCCATTTCTGAATCCCAAAGTATTCAGTAGAGAATATTACTAATACAGATTGTTGGAGGCATCGCATGACATTTAGATCATATCTCTAACAGCTTTGTGCCTTTAAAGTACATATATTAACAGTAAAGATCATAAGTAATATCATTAACTGAAATAATGTACTATCTCTGGCTAAAGTGTTCTGACACCATTAAGTTATCTTAGAAAATTCTAAGTAGTAACTGCATAATATTCATAATATGCATTTTCATTCCATATGAAAGTTGTTGTGGTTACAGTTGGAAAATTTTTCATTGTAAATATGGCTCTTATGATAACTCTTCTAAGAAATTTATAAGTGAGTGAGGCTAATGACTGAGAATCACAAAATTTATTGGAGTTAAACAAAACACCAAAAGGCCTTGCTCACTAAATACTGCTTATTGACAAAAACACATGCCACACACTTGGAAATCATATGGTCAATATTACAATACATGCTCTAGTTCATACAGCCTGTGTCAAATAGATTAGAATTTGAAACGATACTCTGAATTATAGCCCTCTCTTATCCCCAGGAACCATCAGCCAGTATCGGTCCATGTGGGCAAAAGGAGGAAAGGCAACTGATGATGGGTTCAAATGGCCAGTGATTATGACAGAAATAACTTTTTAGGACCAGTTTATAAGAGACTGCTCAACTTTTATTCAGGATAAATCAAGACTATATAGTTCTTGGGGAGTAGGTAGAGGGTTCCCAGGTTAGGTATACACTGTTGGGTGGAGCTTGAGGTACAGAAATAACTTTATTTACATACCAGGAATACAAGTTCTCATCGGGAGAAAAGAAGTTGCACCTGCATTTTGGCCAGGGGCTACATGACTTCCCTCAGGGATGGGAGTCATGCTTAGAGACACTTTCCAGATGAATTCAGGCAGATAAAGAGAAGCCCTCTGCTGAGGAAAGAAGTCCTCCAATTTGCCCCAGAGCTCAGGAGAGCTGTCTGGACATGGTAAACTGTGACCTCAAAAAGCAGGGTCTTACAACACTGAATAAGGCCCATTTCTACAACCAATATGATTCTATTCATTTCTCATAAATCCCACAAAGACATCTACATTTCCCCAAACAATAGATTAAATGATAATGTCATTGTATTCACTTTTAGTTTGGATCTAAGATGTCGGTGAACATAAAGACCACTTATTGATTTTTAAATGTTAACGGTGTAAATTTATGTACTTCAAATTAAAGGAAATTAGCATTGTCATTTCACGGGTAAGTTAACAGTTAATTTTTAATTTAATTATGTTCTTTTGTTTTAGAGTTTTGCATAGCACAGGTTTGTCTTGAAGTGGCTCTGTATTTGAGTATGACCTTTAACTTATGATTCTTGAGTGCTAGGGTTATATCTGTTCACAACCACACTTGGTTTAAGTGTTGCTGAAGATTGAACCCACAATCATGTCTGTATGCTAAGCAGCTGTTCTACCAAATAAGCTTACCCCCAACCTTTAAGATTTACATTTAAACTGTGGGTTTGGAATTTTTCTCTTGTTTAAATGTACTGTAGGGATGGAAAGATAGCTAAGTTGATCAGAGAGATTGCTGATCTTGCAGAGGATTGGCGTTCAGTGTTCAGAACAAACATCCCAAATAATCATTCAATGAAACATTTATTCAGAGAGATCTGGCCTATGGCTGTGAAAAACACGGCAAGAATTCTTAACTTAGCCATTAGAGATTCCTGTGTTGAAAATTCTCTGTTTAGATCTACACCATTTTTTAATAGGGTTATTTGGTTTCTTCATCAAAAATGATGCAAAGACCCAAAGCCAAACACTAAGTGGAGTTTGAGGAATCCTGTGAAAGAGAGGGAGGAAGTACTGAAGGAGCCAGGGAGGTCAAGGACACCACAAAAAAACTTACAGACTCAGCTAACCTGGGCCCATGTGAGATCATAGAGACTGAACCACCAACCAGAGAGCATACATGGAGTAGATCCAGGCCCTTTACACATATGTAAAAATTGTGCAGCTGGTCCTTCAAGTGGAAATTCAAAAGCAGGAGCTGAAGTCATCTCTGACTACTTTGAGTGCCTTTGGATCCATTTCCCCTAACTGGGCTGCCTTTCTAGCGTCAATTAGAGAAGCTGTGCCTAGTCTTACTGCAAGTTGATATTGCCAATCCTGGTTAATATACATGGGAGGCCTACTATTTTCTGAGGAGAAGGGGAAAAGGGGTGCATGGGGGGAAGTGAGGTAAAAAGGAGGGACAGGAGGGGGAGTAAGCTGTGATTGGGATGTAAAGTAAATAAATAATAAAAAATATACAAAAAATTCTTAACTCAAAACAAGAAACCCAAACTGTTTCCAAATTTATTTTAAGCTTTCAGAAACATCAACATGACACCAGAAGTGTAAAATCCTTGATTTTATGTGATAGATCATAGTCAAAATGCAGATGTCATTTTAAAATGTGTAATTTTCTTTGTTATATATGTGTTTGTGTGTGAGAAAGATTCATGCTTATATTTAGCTTCTATCCCCATTTCTCTTATGTATTTGCAAATATTCTGAAGTAGAGAAAAAAATTAACCCTGAAATCCATCACACATCTGTCGCCACGTTTTTCAGATGATGTATATTTAAACTGTACTGTGAAATGTCATTTTCTATGGAATTGACACAGAAATACTAATATTGAATGAAGACATAAGTTTGAGCATGAGTGAACATATGGGAGACAGGACTGTGGCTTGTGAACAGAAATTCCCAAAAGAAAACCTCAACTGTGCTAAAAATCCCATAAGGCTATTGACTTAAACCACTTTACTGTGGAGAGCGGGAATGCTTTAGGTCCAGATCCAATTATCTTGGGCTACCTTTATCTGACTTGCTACTAATTTATTGTCTAACTCTCTGTAGACCTTATACTCTTGTGGTTATCAGGTAAAACCTTTGAGATTTCTTAATTGACGACTGACATCTACCAACACACGTGTTACATGTGTCGTTAGAAAACAGTTAAGATTTATTTGCTTTGTTGTAACCTCCCCACTGATGGGCAGGTTTGGAAAAGAGCCTTGATTTATGACTTTATTTTGTTCTGTAACTGTTTTTAAAAGATCATCAAACTATTGCTCTACCAGAACACAGTGCTTGGTTAACCTGATTCCATGTGCTGGGCAATGGTCTTTTAGATTGGCTCCAGAATGGCCAGGATTTCCTTTGATGTGAAACTGGAATTCTTTACTTTAAAATAACTTCCCCCAAATTATTAATTTTAATTAGAAATAAACCTTGGTTATAAGAGATTGAAAAACTTAAGGGAATTGGGTTTCCAGTGACTGCCTATGATGACTTTTGTGTGTAAATTTCAATAAGCTGCCCCTGTATTTAAGTTAGTCTATGAGGGCATAACTAGAAGAGATTAACATGTAAATTACCAAACTGAATGAAGCAGATTGCCACCACTTCTGTAAATGAGTTTCATCCAATACTATAAAGACCTAGAGTAACAGACTAGTTCAGGGAGATTTCTTTTTTCTGCCTCAATGTTTAAGCTCTAAAGCCATTTGTTTTCTGATATCCGGCTTGACCTTGAACAAATTGTACATCAGTTCTTCTGACTCTAAATCCCTAGTCTCTATCTCCTCTGAGTCTAAATCCCTAGTCTCTATAACTTCATGAAAAAAAAAAATCCCTTATAATCCATCTTTTGTATGGAGGTGGGGGCGGAGAAAAAGTGAGAGATTGACAGACATACACATTGTTTTGGTTCTTTCTGTCTGCAGGGCTCTTAGGCCTATATGGCAATTTTAGAGATTGGGCAAGTGGCAGCATATGGTAATTGCTCCTTAAAAAGCCATCTTAGGCCTTGCTTAGTGGGTACTGGAACTTGCCCTATAAGCCTGACAATTTGAGCGCAATCTTTGGAACTCACACTTAAACAGAAGGAGACAACTGATTCCATAACTTATCTTCTGGCACCTGTGTGCCTTGACATTAGCCCCAATACACACTTCAGATGCATGTGCACACACACACAATGATTTATTCTTTTTTTTCTTAATGGAACTCTTTATTATGTGTAATTAATATATACCAATAAAACATTTTAAAAGGATGAGCTTTGGGAAGACACTGAAGAGTTAAATCATTATTGTCATGATAGGTATAAGTTCTCTTAGGCTGCTAAGAAATGTGTCTTCATACATTCTTTTTTAAAAACTATTTTAATTTAATTAATTAATTAATTAATTTTTTATTTATTACAATTTATTTACTTTTTATTCTGGCTGCAGCCCCTTCCCTCATCTCCTCCCAGTCTCACCCACCCTCTGTCTTCTATCCTTATTCCCCTTCCCTATTCCAATGGTAGGGGAGCACCTCCTCCCCTTCAGTCTGACCCTCGCTTATCAGTTCTCATCAGGACTGAAATCTTCATCTTTGGAAACTTCATTTTTTACTAAGAAGTCAAAACCATACAACTGAAAAAAAAAAAAAAAGATAACATCTTCAAAAAATGATGTTGGTCTACTTGCGTGTGTACATGTAGAAAAAAAAGGAAATAGACCCATGTTTTTCACTCTGCACAAAACTGAAGTCCAAGTGGATCAAAGACTGAAACATAAAAACATTAAAAAAAATCTGTTAGAAGAAAAATTGGGAAAGAGCCTTGAATTCATTGACACAGAAGACAACTTCCTAAACAGAACACCAACAGCACAGGCTCTAAGATCAGCAATCAACAAATGGGGCCTTATGAAACTGAAAAGCTTCTGTAAAGCACAGGACACTGTCATCATAACAAAATGACAGCCTATAGACTGGGAAAGGATCTATTTGTTCTTAATAAAAGAAAAAGTGAAAAAGTAAGTGCTAGCTTAAACATAGTTATCGAAAACACCATGTACCTTGAAGTAATTACATACACACATATGTGCGTATATATATGTATATATATATATATATATATATGTACATTTTATACAAGTTACCAAGCTAAGACGAAACTAGTTTGGTAGTAAGTTAAGCAGTCATCGTACAGTAGGTACAATAAAACTTAGTGTTCACTTGAATATCTACTATGAATCAAGTTTGAAGCTAATTGCTGTTACAACAATAATATGTTTTTTTTAAGAGAGAATGATCGTTATCATTATATCCCTTTTGTGCATGAACTTACAAAAGTTTAGAGGCTTGAACAGTATAAAGTTACCATGTCTGGGAGGTAATCCTGCTGGCACAAGGGAAATCAGAATCCTCTTTAAGGATTCTTAGTCTCATTAGCATGACATGGAGAGGATAGGAGCTACCACAAGGATCAAATATATCTGGGCACAATGTTCTTTTCTGAGACTGATACTCCACCAAGGACCATGTATGGATATAACCTATAACCTCTGCTTGGATGTAGCCCGGGGTAGGTCAGTAACCAATTGGTTTTCCATAGTAAGGGGAACAGGGACTATTTCTAACAGGAACTCAATGGCAGGCTCTTGGACCTCCCCATTCTCAAAGGGAGGAGCAACCCTGCTAGGCCACAGAGGAGGACTTTGCAGCCACTCCTGAAGATACCTGATAAAACAGAGTCAGCTGAAAGGGGAGGAGGTCCACCCCTATTAGTGGACTTGGGAGGGGGCAGGGAGGAGATGAGGGAGGGAGGGTGGGATTGGGAGGGAACGAGGGAGCGGGATACAGCTGGGATACAGAGTTAATAAAATGTAACTAATAATAAAAAAATTTTTAATTAAAAATAAATAAATAAATAAAAGAATTTAAGAGTGGACTCAAATGGAAGCTCAAGGACAATAATATTAAAGTATAAAAGAAAAACTATAAGGCAGGCAAGTTGTGAATGTAAGACCCTGCCAGGAGGAGGCCAGAGTGAAAATGCCGAGGTGGCAGGGACTTCAGACATATAACTAAAATGCAGACACATGGCCAGGAGGGCCACTGAGAGGAAGAATAGTAAAGTCCCAAATGTGGAAGTGAGTACTGTGGAGTCCAAATTGTTAAAAAGAAAGACATGCTTAGAGAAGAGTAAAAGGAAGACAGTATTAACACTTTTCTGATTAACTCTGAAAATTTTGCTTACTTAAGACACTTGTATGGTTGTGGCCTCTAAGCAAGGATTCTGGGAAGAAAAACTAAAGTGTCTCAAAAAGAACTAGCTATTCCACCCATCTCTTTAGCACAGTTTAAGATGATCCCACCTTCCTAGAAGAGGCCACTTAGACAAAGAGACTGAACCACCTCTGCTGTCATGTCAGGTCTCCACTCTGCCCAGAGATTCTACTCTCTTGACTAGGAGTTTGTTTTCTCAATTTGGTTCTTATATTCAAGCATGAAAGGCTACAAAGTCAATTATTTAATTAGTAAACGGTGTATTTTAAAATGAAAAATCTAAATGAAGCAGGTGAACACACTAACTATAAAAGTAGCAATTTTCAAAATAATATTTCTTCAAGATTAAAATTAACAATAAATAGCACAAGTGCCTCCTTTTTGTTCCCCCAAAACTCTATTTGCAATTCAAGAACCAATTTCTTGCCTTCTCTTTGTTTTTCCCTACATTGCCTATGAACAAATAGAAATTAAGTCAGAGGAAGACAAGAGACATAGAGAAATGAAGGTTTCCTTTTACAATTAACAAAGCAAACAAAATTAAAGCTTCTTCTCCCTCTACAAAAGCAGTTCATCTCTCAAAGCTGGCTTTAAATTGCTCTGTAATAATTTCACTTTACATCACATTATTCTCCAACAATAAGTATATTTCCGGTGTCAAGTTCTGTCTAATAAGAAATGCCTACTATTTGCTTTTTTAAACTTTCCTTTGAAAAGTCTTCTGCCTTAATTCTACAAATTTTAGTAAGTGAGGAATGAATAAAATCAACTTCATCAACTTTATTCTGCTGCCATATACTTCATGATTTATAGACAACAACAACAAAAGAGAAAATAGGAGAATGTAAATTAATCTCAGAGAAACCATTGCAGGTAGAATATTTGCTTCTAAATGACAGTAGAGAGTGGGGAAAAGAGGTATTCTTATCTGTACAATAAACAGCGACAATTTCCACTGTTGGATTGAAAAGCCTAATTCATATACTCTTGATTGGCCAGCAGTTATTTTTTAGAAAAATAAATTATTGTTATATTTAGATGAATATGTTGTTAAGAATCCTACCAATAGATTGAAAGAACTTATCTGAGTCCACAAAAAAATAATTCAGCTGAGAGCCACCTATGCAAAGTAAAAGATTACAAATATTTTGTTTTCAGAAGATATACCTTCAAAATAGTTTTTTTGTTCTGAAGTGTTTTTGCTTTACAGAAGCTTTTCAGTTTCATGAGGTCCCATGATTGTTGATCTTAGAGCTTGTGCTGCTAGTGTTCTGTTGAAGAAGTTGTTTTCTGGGCCAATGCGATCTAGGCTCTTCCCCAATTTTTCTTCTAACCGATTTCGTGTGTCTGGTTTTATGTTGAGGTCTTTGATCCACTTGGACTTTAGTTCTGTGAAGGGTGATAAACATGGGGCTCTTTTCATTTATTTTGGGGGGGTATAAGACTATATTTTTTTTACATTAATCTCAGGTTATTTACTTTTTATCCCAGCCGTAGCCCCTCCCTCACTCCCTCCCAATCTCACCCTCTCTCATTTCCTCCCTGCCCCTTTCCAAGTCTACTGCTAGGGGAGGTCCTCCTCCCCTTCCATCTGACCATAGCTTATCAGGTATTTTCAGGACTGGCTGCCATGTCCTCCTCTGTGGACTAGCAAGACTGTTTCTCTCTCCTGGGAGCAAGGAGGTAAAGGAGGCAGTTGGTGAGTTCATGTCAGAAAGAGTTCCTGTTCCCCTTACTAGGAAACCCATTTGGATACTGAGCTACCATGGGCTACATCCGAACAGGGGTTCTAGGTAGGAGAAAACAAGTAACAGGACAGGAAGCTACCACAGAGGGCCTAGCAGTGTATCAAAACACATGCAGAGACTCATAATCAAACCTTCTGCAGAGTGCGGGGAATCATAGGATAAATGGGGGAGGTAATATAACTGGGAGAGGACAGGAGCTCCACAAGGACAAAATATATCAGGGCACGGGGGTCCCCTATGAGACTGTTTCTCCAACTAAGGACCATGTATGCATATAACCTAGAACCCCTACTTAGATGTAGCCCATGGTAGCTCTTTGCATTTTTCTACATGTAGACATCCACTTAGACAAGCAACATTTGTTGAAGATGCTGTCTTTTTTTTTTTTTTTCATTTGTTTGTTTTTGTCTTCTTTGTAAAAAACCAAGTATCCATAGGTGTATGGGTTTATTTCTAGGTCTTTTATTCGGTTCCATTGATCCACCATTCTGTTTCTGTGTCAGTACCATGCAGTTTTTATTACTGTTTATCTATAGTAAAGCTTGAGATCGGGAATAGAGATACCTCCAGATGATCTGTTGTTGACAAGGATCATTTTGGCAATACTGGGTTTTTTTGTTTATCCATATGAAGTTAACAATTTTTCTTTCAAGGTCTGTAAAAAATTGTGTTGTTATTTTGATGGGAATTGCATTGAATCTGTAGATTGCTTTTGGCAGGATGGCCATTTTCACTATGTTAATCATATCAATCCATGAGCACAGAAAACCTTTCCATCTTCTGATATCTTTTTCAATTTCTTCCTTCAGAGACTTGAAGTTTTTATCAAATATGTATTTCACTTGCTTGGTTATAGTAAAACTAAGGTACTTTATGTTATTATTGGTTATTGTGAAGGGTGTTGTTTCCCAAATTTCTTTCTCAGCCCTTTTGCCTTTGGTATACAGGAAGGTTGTCTTTTTTGTTTGTTATTTTTTGCTTTTTTTTTTTTTTTTTAGTTAATTTTGTATCCACCCACTTTGCTAAAGGTGTTTATCAGCTGATAAACTAGAACATTTATATGTATCCTACGGCCAACTAAAGCTAAGTATTTCAAATGAAATCAGAATGGTATAGGTCTTAGTTACTTTTTTGTTGCTATTATAAGATAAACTAACCTAGACCATGTATAGAAGAAAGAGTTTATTTGGGAGATTTTGGGTTCAGAGGGTTAGAGTCAATGACTTCATGACAGGGAGCATGACAACAGGAAGGCAGGGATGGCACTGGAGAAGTATCTAGAAGCTCACACCTTGATTTCAAAACAAGGCAAAAAAAGAAAAGAAAAAAAATTGAAAATGTTTTTTGTTTGTTTGTTTTAGAAAGTTCAAAGCTCACCGCAGGTTATAAGTCTCCTCGAATAAAGCTACAGCTCCTACTCCTACTTAAATAAACCATTAATTTATAACCCAGTACCCAAGAACCTGTGGGGCCATTTAAACCCACAGTGCACACATATGACACATAAATATCAATCACACGTGTGTGGTTGATGCGTGAGATAGGTGTTATGTGGGGACCATACTGACCTCAACCTTACTCTCTTCTTCTCTCTGGGTTCTGATATCAAAGGTGAACAACATCACACGCTATATCAAATGTTATGTTTTAATTGTACTTTAAATCAGTTGTTAAAGATAAGATTGCAGAATACAATGCTTCATGTAAATATGAGTTAGTAGTATTAGATATGTTTACAATGACCTGTTATTGTAAGGGTGGAGCCATCATCTCTAATATTACTGTATAAATAATGACCTTTCACTTGAAAAACATTTTAAGTATTATTAATCCACATTTTCAAAACTTATCTTTAATCTGATGTTATTCCTAGACCAGCAGCAATAAAACATGCAGCCAATAAATAAACAAAGCCAATATGGATAATAAAATTATATCACTCTACTATAAAAATGTTCTTTAAGCTATTCCTTTGTCGATAAAATATTTACTTATTCTATATTATTAATATTTTCCCATCATCTATTCCAGTTCTACTTCAGAAAGACAATAGAAGCAAAACAAGTATACAGGAAAAGCACTAAGACAAATGAAATTATGAAATCACTATAACATGAAAAATGATATATGTACTTATTTTGTCATTGATTCTGATAAAAATTCATAGAATGATTAATATTTATTACATTTCATGTTTTACTTATAGATTTTTGCTAGTTCATATCATAAGCATAATATATTTAGATTTTATTGATGTTAAAAATCAATTTTAAAACTTTGTGTTCAAGCAATGCAATTTTGATTTTTGCTTATGTATTTTCTAGCAGATTGCAGGGACTACATTTCATGCAGTTAATAAGAACTGCAGATATGCAAAGTATTTATCATCTTTGTTCTTTCTTAGTGTCAAAAAGTCTCACTATAGCAATTTAATATTTGGCCCCAAATCATTCAAAGAGCTTACTTGTAAGTACTAGATGGAATCAGTAACATAAAACAGCCCTTGTTCAAAAAAAGTAAGAGACTTTTTTTTTTTCAGATTCAAATATGAGTGATCAAAGATCAGAAGCACAAATTCAAGCTACTGAGAATCACATGATCCACCCTGGAAAATGCTACATGAGAGTGTATAGCCTCTGGACAAGAAAGAATGCAAGTCAAAGCAATTAATCAACACATGAATGGAGCTGTTAGGTATTCAGGCAATAGAAAAGTAAGACAATCTTTTCAATAGATTTCAAATGTCCTAGCATACCTAGCTTTGGATTGGTGGAGGCCAAATAAGGCCAACCTTAATGTAGTTTGAGAAGTGTTCCTACAAGTCATCACATTAGACCACAAAACTAAGTTTTACTGCTGACTTCATTCAAGAATTTACTTAGAATTAAGGCTAATGCTTTATCAAATTTCCAAGACACTGAAGAGAGGACTTTAGTCTTGATTCAGGCAGGGCCTCACTGTGTAACCCAGGCCGCCTTGACTGAGGAATTACTTTCCTTCAGTCTTCTGAATAAGAGGGTTTCAAGTGGGTGCCACCATACTGACTCCAGACGTACTCTCTCAGACCAGAATGATCTTTAGACTTAAAGCAACTCAAGATACCCCAGCAAATGAAAATCACAATTCAATGTCACTGATGAACACAGATGCAGAACTTCTGAACAAACTGCTGACAAACTAAATTCAGTTGGAATTACCACACCTCACAAACAAGGGAAATTTATCTCTGGGATGCAATGATAGCTCATCCTGCAGACATCAATGTTTGACATACCACATTAACAAAGAAATGACAAACTTATGAACATTAACAGTTGCATATTGTGCATGAGAAAATTTAACACTTAAGATTAAGTTATTTGTTTTCAAGAGAATTAAGAGTATGGATACGGGGGAGGGGCAAGATGGCGGCGCCTGGAGGACTCTCATTCTGAGCAGCAGCAGCAGGATCAGCACAGTGACCAGTAATCAGAACTCGCGGCCATAAAACACAGTCATTGTGTTTCCCAGGTGAGAGGATACCCACAGTGGGGGATTCAATCAGCTTTTAACTCACCCGGCTAAACCGCGGAAGAGATCCCGGTTCCGCCAGACGCTTGGCTGCCGGCCACCAGCCCCAGCCCCAGCCCCAGCCCAGAGCCACAAGTCATTGTCTCTGATCATGGTTCCAGACTGAACCGTGTGCACCACACTATCAGAGACTGGAATTTTCAGTCAAGAGATAACCCCAGGGTACAGGAAATGATTGGGACCAGCCTTAGGTCACCCAGACATCCCCTGGAAAAGACTCGGGTTCCATGGGCACCCCAGGAGCCAGCCCAGAGCCAGAGCCCGAGACCCAGGCTCCAGCACCACAGAGCTCTGCCTGCCTGCGCGCCTGAGTCACCTCCTAAGATAGAACTGTGGGCACCAGGGCACCAGCGAATGAGTTTCACTGTCCAGTGCAAACACACAGGGAGGGAAACGGCTGGTCTGATCTCAGAGCACTCAGCCAACACCCCCAGCCTGAAAAGGTTCCCGGAAGGAAAATTACCCAGCTTAGGGAGGCACCCATGCTCCCAAAGGCCACAAAGGCAGACACAGGCAGTTTCTGCGCACCAGACAGCTGGCGGAGACTGAGCCGCCATCAACCAGCTGTGCTCCAGGCACAGGCAGTTTCTGCAGCCAGCCAGCTGGCGGACACTGAGCAGTGTGCACCAGGGCAAAAAAAGACACTGGGAGTCCATGACTCCAGAGAATCCACAGGGAAGGAAGGAAACTGTACTGACTTAAATCACCCAATCCTTCCCTAGAAAAAGTCGAGCAGACCAGTGGGGCCGAGGCGCGATCACTCAGCTGTGCTCCAGACACAGGCACAAACAGTTGAGGCGCGCCTGATGTCCAACTGGGTCACAGCAGCTGATCATTAAATTTACAACAAGAAACCCAGAAACAGGGCAGCTGCCCTCAGGACTTCCCTGGGTGAGAGGAGAACCCTCTCGACTAACAAAGACCACAGTTACCACTCAGGTCTATATCCCTGAGGTGAGCAACTCCTGAAAAAACACCAGCCATCCAGGGACTATACCCAAAAAGCTGAGAAGACATCCTTCAGGAAAAACCAGCTTTCTGCAAAGGGGACTCTCTCCACCACAGAATCCCCAGGGACCACCAGAAAATAACCCCAAACACCTAAGATATCACAATGGGTAGAGGCCAGCATAAAAGCTCAAGCAACAAAAGACAGAGCAATATGGCATCTCCAGAACCCAGTTACCCAGGGGCAAGTAGCCCTGGACAACCCAGCATAACTGAAATCCAAGAAGATGACCTAACATCTATGCTCATGAAGATGATAACAGAGGAAACAAATAAGATACGTAAAGACATAGAGGAAGATAAACTCAAACAGAATATTGCCATCCGTAAAGAAATAGAGGAAGCTGCAGCCAAACAGTTTATGGCCTTTAGAAAGGAAATGCTTAAAGCACTGAATAAAATGAAAGAAACAGAGTTGAAGGAAATAAAAGAAAAACAGGAAAGTACAATCAGACAGGTGAAGGAAGTAAACAAAACAACTCAAGACCTGAAGATAGAATTGGAAAAATTAAAGAAAACACAAATGGAGGAAATAATGGAAAGGAAGAATCTAGGGAAGAAAACAGGAACTACAGAGGTAAGCATAACCAACAGACGACAAGAGATGGAAGAAAGAATCTCAGGTGTAGAAGATACAATGGAAGAAATCAATGTATCTGTCAAAGAAAATGTTAAATCCGAAAAATTCCTGACACAGACCGTCCAAGAAATCCAAGACAATATGAAAAGACAAAACCTAAGAATAATAGGTATAGAGGAAAAAGAAGACTCCCTTCTTCAAGGCCCAGAAAATATTTTCAACAAAATCATTGAAGAAAATTTCCCCAAGCTAAAGGAGAGGCCAATTAAAATACATGAGGCCTACAGAACACCCAACAAATTTGACCAGAAAAGAAAATCCTCCCGCCACATAATAATCAAAACAGTAAGTATACAGAACAAAGAAAAAATACTAAAAGCTGCAAGGGAAAAAGGCCAAGTAACATATAATGGCAAACCCATTAGAATCACAACTGACTTTTCAACAAAGACTATGAAAGCCAGAAGGGCCTGGACAGATATCATGTAGACCCTAAGAGAACACAGATGTCAGCCCAGGCTACTATACCCAGCAAAACTCTCAGTCCTCATAGATGGAGAAAACAAGATATTCAATGACCAAAACAATTTCAACAATACCTACAAACAAATCCAGCATTACAGAAGACACTAGAAGGGAAAATACAACCCAGGAAAACTAGCTACATTCAAGAAAACACAGGAAATAAATAGCCTCACTTCAGGAAAACAAAAAGCAACCAAGCACACAACCTGATGACCACAGCCAATATCAAAATCAAGGGATCTAGCAGCCACTGGTCATTAATCTCTCTCAACATCAATGGACTCAACTCTCCAATAAAAAGACACAGGTTAACAGAATGGATACGTAAACAAAACCCAGCAATCTGTTGCATACAAGAAACACACCTAAGACACAAAGATAGACATTACCTGAGGGTAAAGGGTTGGAAGATGACTTTCCAAGCAAACGGACCCAAGAAGCAAGCAGGAGTAGCCATTCTAATATCTGATAAAATAGACTTTCAACCAAAATTAATAAAAAGAGATGGGAAAGAACACTTCATACTCATCAAGGGAAAATTCCACCAGGAAGACATCACAATCCTGAACATCTATGCCCCAAATACAAGGGCACCCACATTTGTGAAAGAAACATTGATAAAATTTAAAGCACATATAGATCCCCACACATTAATAGTGGGAGACCTCAACACCCCACTCTCAACAAAGGACAGGTCAACAAAACAGAAATTAAACAAAGAAACATTGTCTCTGACAGAGGTCATGAATCAAATGGACCTAACAGACATTTACAGAACTTTACACCCAAACACAAAAGAATTTACCTTCTTCTCAGCACCTCATGGAGCCTTCTCCAAAATAGTCCATATAGTGGATCACAAAGCAAGCCTCAACAGATACAAGAAGATTGAAATAATCCCTTGTATCTTGTCTGATCACCATGGAATAAAGCTGGACCTCAACAATAACAGAAATAGCAAAAAGCTTACACACACATGGAAACTGAACAACTTGTTACAAAATGACAGCTGGGTCAGGGAAGAAATACAGAAAGAAATTAAAGTCTTTCTAGAAATCAATGAAAATGAAGACACAACATACCCAAACTTGTGGGACACAATGAAAGCAGTGCTAAGAGGAAAGTTCATAGTACTAAGTGCCTTCAAGAAGAAATTCGAGACAGCTCATTCAAACACCTTAATGGCTCACTTAAAAACCCTAGAAAAACAAGAAGCAGACATACCAAGAAGGAGTAGACGGTTGGAAATAATCAAACTCAGGGCTGAAATCAATCAATTGGAAACAAATAAAACAATTCAAAGAATCAATGTAACCAAGAGCTGGTTCTTCGAGAAAATCAACAAGATCAACAAACCCTTAGCCAGGCTAACTAAAAGGCAGAGAGACACCACCCAAATCAACAAAATAAGAAATAAAAAGGGGGATATAACTACAGACACTGAGGAAATCCAAACAATCATTAGGACTTACTTCAAAAGTCTATATGCCACAAAATTTGACAATCTAAATGAAATGGACAATTTTCTTGATCGATTTGACTTACCAAAGCTGAATCAGGACCAGGTAAATCAACTAAATAGACCTATATCCCCCAAAGAAATAAAAGCGGTCATCAAAAGTCTCCCATCCAAAAAAAGCCCAGGACCAGATGGCTTCAGCGCAGAATTCTACCAGACCTTCAAAGAAGAGCTAACACCAATTCTCTTCAAACTATTCCACAAAATAGAAACAGAAGGAACATTACCAAACTCATTCTATGAAGCCACCTTGGTACCTAAACCTCACAAAGACTCAACAAAGAAAGAGAATTTCAGGCCAATCTCCCCTATGAACATTGATGCAAAAATACTTAATAAAATACTTGCAAAACGCATCCAAGAACAAATTAAAGATATTATCCACTATGACCAAAAAGGCTTCATCCCAGGTATGCAGGGGTGGTTCAATATACGGAAATCCATCAATGTGATCCACCATATTAACAAACTGAAAGAAAAAACCACATGATAATCTCCCTAGATGCTGAAAAAGCATTTGACAAAATCCAACATCCATTCACGTTTAAAGTATTGGAAAGATCAGGGATACAAGGCACATATCTGAATATAGTAAAGGCGATATACAGCAAGCCTATAGCCAACATCAAACTGAACAGAGAGAAACTTAAAGCAATCCCACTAAAATCAGGGACAAGACAAGGCTGCCCACTCTCTCCATATCTCTTCAACATAGTGCTGGAAGTCCTTGCTAGAGCAATAAGACAGTTGAAGGAGATCAAGTGGATACAAATTGGAAAGGAAGAAGTCAAATTATCACTATTTGCAGATGATATGATAGTATATGTGAGTGACCCCAAAAACTCTACCAGGGAACTCCTACAGCTGATAAACACCTTCAGCAAAGTGGCCGGATACAAAATTAACTCAAAAAAATCAGTAGCCCTCCTGTATACAAAAGACAAAAGGGCTGAGAAAGAAATTAGGGAAACAACACCCTTCACAATAGCCACAAATGACATATGGTACCTCGGAGTAACCCTAACCAAGGAAGTCAAAGACCTGTATGAAAAAAATTTCAAATCTCTGAAGAAAGAATTAGAAGAATATATGAGAAGATCGAAAGATCTCCCATGCTCATGGCTTGGAAAGATTAATATAGTAAAAATGGCCATCTTACCAAAAGCAATCTACAGATTCAATGCAATGCCCATCAAATTACCAACACAATTCTTTACAGACCTAGAAAGAAAAATTCTCAACTTCATATGGAATAACAAGAAACCCAGAATTGCTAAAACAATCCTCTACAATATAGGACCTTCTGGAGGTATCTCCATCCCTGATCTTAAGCTGTACTATAGAGTGACAGTTTTAAAAACTGCATGGTACTGGCAAAGAAACAGAATGGTGGATCAATGGAACCGAACATAGGACCCAGAAATAAACCCACACACTTATGGACACCTGATCTTTGACAAAGACGCCAAAACCATTCAATGGAAAAAGATACCATCTTCAACAAATGGTGCTGGTCCAACTGGATGTCTACATATAGAAAAATGAAAATAGATCCATACTTATCACCCTGCACAAAACTGAAGTCCAAGTGGATCAAAGACCTCAACATAAAACCAGACACATTAAATCGGCTTGAAAAAAAAGTGGGACATTCCCTAGAACTCATTGGTACAGGAGAAAATTTCCTGAACAGAACACCAACAGCACAGGCTCTAAGAACAACATTCAATAAATGGGACCTCATGAAACTGAAAAGCTTCTGCAAAGCAAAGGACACCGTCATCAATATAAAGCGACTGCCTACAGATTGGGAAAGCATCTTCATCAACCCTTTATCTGACAGAGGACTCATATCCAGTATATATAAAGAACTAAAGAAGCTGAAAAGCAGCAAACCAAGTAATCCACTTAAAAAATGGGGAACAGAGCTAAACAGAGAATTCTCTGTAGAGGAATATCGAATGGCAGAAAAGCACTTAAAGAAATGCTCATCCTCACTAGCCATTAGGGAAATGCAAATCAAAACAACCCTGAGATTTCACCTGACACCCATCAAAATGGCCAAGATCAAAAACTCAAGTGACAACACATGCTGGAGAGGTTGTGGAGAAAGGGGAACCCTTCTCCACTGCTGGTGGGAATGTAAACTTGTACAACCACTCTGGAAATCAATCTGGTGCTTTCTCAGACAACTAGGAATAGTGCTTCCTCAAGATCTAGCCATACCACTCCTGGGCATATATCCAAAAGAGGCTCAAGTACACAAAAAGGACATTTGCTCAACCATGTTTGTAGCAGCTTTATTTGTAATAGCCAGAAGCTGGAAACAACCCAGATGCCCCTCAACTGAAGAATGGATGCAGAAATTGTGGTACATCTACACAATGGAATATTACTCAGCAATGAAAAATAAGGAAATCATGAAATTTGCAGGAAAATGGTGGGATCTGGAAAGGATCATCCTAAGTGAGTTGTCCCAGAAGCAAAAAGATACACATGGTATATACTCACTCATATAGACATACAACATAGGACAAACCCACTAAAACCTGTGCATCTAAAGAAACTAAGCAAGAGAGAGGACCCTAACTAAAATGTCCAATCCCCATCCGGAAAGGCAAAGAGGATGGACATCAGAAGAAGAAGAAAACATGAAACAACCTAGGAACCTACCACAGAGGGCCTCTGAAAGCCTCTGCCCTTCAGACTATCAAAGCAGATGCTGAGCCTGATGGGCAACTGTTGGGCAGAGTGAATGGAATTTTAGGTAAGAACTGGGAAATAGTAAGAGCTGGAGAGGACAGGGTCTCCACAAGGAGAGCAACAGAACAAGAAAATTTGAACACAGGGAACTTCCCAGAGACTCATACTCCAACCAAGGACTATTCATGGAGATAACCCAGAACCCCTGCACAGATGTAGCCCAGGGCAGTTCAGAGTCCAATTGGGTTACATAGTAATGTGAAGAGGGACTGCCTCTGACATAATCTGATTGGCCTGCTCTTTGATCACCTCCCTCTGGGGGGGAGCAGCCTTACCAGGCCATAGTAGAGAACAATGCAGCCACTTTTGATGTGAACTGATAGACTAAGATCAGAAAGGAGAGGAGAACCTCCCCTATTAGTGGACTTGGGGAGTGGCATGCAAGCAGAGGGAGGAGAGAGGGTGGGATTGGGAGGGGAGAAGGGCGGGGCTTATGGGGGGATGCAGAATGAATAAAGTGTAATTAATGAAAAATAAAAAAAATAATAAATAAATAAAAATTAAAAAAAATAAAAAATAAAGAGTATGGATACACAGAAACACATACACATACAAATATAAAAACAGAACTTTAAGGATATTTGGGAGAAAAAGATATCCTGTAATTTATGATATGTGAATAATTATGTTAAATTAAATAAGTCAGATACAGGAAGAAAAATGTGATCTCATATACATGTAGAATCTTTAAATATCAAAGCAGAGAAAAGATAGAGTTTATCATGTATCAGTAAAAAGATGATCCTGATGGAGTTATCTGGGAAGAGAAACATCAACAGAGGAAATGTCCTTATCAGATTGTCTATAGGCAATTGTGGGACATTATCTTGACAAAGGGTTGATGTGGGACAGGCTGTCTCATTGAAGGTGCCATCCTTTAGTATGTAGTCTTTCGAGATTAAATTGGAAACTGAGCAAGCCATGAGGAGAAAGCCAGTATCCATCCATGGTATCTGCTTATGTTCCTGGTTTCAAGTTCCTGCTACTTCAATTCCTTCCTTGGCTTCCTTAAATGATGGTTTGTGATTGGGATGTATAAAACAAATAAATTCTAGCCTTCCCAAGTTGCATTTGGTCTTGGCACCAAAATAAATCTAAAGCACAGTGCTTGTCAAAGTATACAAAATTTCAGTTAAAACATGTATAGCTTCTGGAGTCCTAAGGCATGATATAGTGACACTAGTAATAATATTTCAGTTGATGTAGCCCATGGCAGTTTAGTGTCCAAGTGGGTTACATAGTGATGGGAAGAGGGACTGCCTCTGACATAAACTGATTGGCCTGCTCTTTGGTCACCTCCCCCTGAGCGGGGAGCAGCCTTACCAGACCACAGAAGAAGGCAATGCAGCCATTCCTGATGTGATCTGATAGACTAAGATCAGAAGGAAGGAGAGGAGGAACTCCCCTATCAGTTGACTTGGGGAGGAGCATGCATGCAGAAAGGGGAGGAAGGGTGGGGTCAGGAGGGGAAGAGGGAGGGGCTTATGGGGGGATACAAAATGAACAAAGTGTAATTAATAATAATAATAATAAAAAATTGTTAAAAAAATTTAGTGGATCTTAAATATTCTTGGCATATGCTTGTTCCTATGGGAAAATGGATGGGATGGGTATGTTTATTAGCTTTATTACAAAATCATCTCATAAGGTACATATATATTCAAACATGCGATTATTCACCTTGAGTATACAAAGTTTTGTCAACTATACTCAATAAAGACAAGGTGGAAAGACAGGTAGAAAAAGAATAGAATGAGCCAGAGAAGTAGTAATAAAGAAAGAATTAAGAACAAAGGGAGGAACAAGTAGAGAGAAGTGAGAGAAAGGAGTCATGGAAGCAGGGGATAAAGAACAAAGGGAGAAGGGAGAAAACGGGAGAAGAAGAAAGAAGGGAGAGCTTGAGCCTCAAGTGAGATACAAGTATTTATTTATCAGTACTATCCAGGGTTACTGTTTGAACTTTGGTTATTGACAAAGTTGGAAATAGCTACTCAGAGAGTCACACTAGTTATAGTAGTCGTAGTGACAATTATAATGATGATAGATGTTATGTTTATGTGTGCTAAGGCTGTCAATCTTGGCGATGTAATTTATCTTTGGAAATTAGTGAGCAAAACCACTGAACTTAAACAAATGTCTCTTGCAATACTCTATCAATTTCACTTTGTTTTTCTTTTCTTCTTTTTATATAAAATAGATTTAAGAAATGGTTAAATGGGAATATCAGTCACATTTTATTATTCTTTGTCAAAGAAAAATATATAAATGTCAATTACTACTTTAAGATTATAGCACTGAAACTCACTCCTTGTGTTCTCTCTCTCCTTTCCATCTCTCTTCTGTTTCTTCTCTGTCATCTAAGAAATAAATGCTAGATGCTATCTAATGTCATTACCAACATTAGCATGCTATTTATATTTTTTGTTTTTAAAGAAACATTATTAATGCAGGTGTCCTAATATGATGTCTCCAAAAATTATTTTTAATTTGGAATTTTGAAATCTCTGAAGTTCATAAAGATCACAAAGTTAAATTCTTATTAGTTAACCTATAATAATACACTTATGATTCAGCAGTATCTTTTTAATGTTTGAAATTTAAGATTAGTCTTAGACACATTTAAGAATTAATTATTACAGCATGGTCTTGGAGCTCTCCACCAAACTCATGGCATATCTTGTAGCAATCTTCAAGAAAATGTTCTTTCACCTGAAGTCACAGGAAAAGCTTGATCCTTACCCTGTCTTCATGTATGCAGCCTGAAGAAGGCTTATCAAGCACTCTAAATCTTTTACCCTCTTCTCTTTCACCATTTATATTTCTCTCAGCCTCCTGAATAAGACAAGTCTCAAGAACTAATCTTGTTTTGGCAAGAAGATGGTGACTGATAATCCAGCTGAGCAAAGTCATCTGACTGAAGGATGACACCAGAAGTTGCATGATTTGTTAGGAAGAAAATTGTCACAGTCTGCATCATGTTTCATTCTGATTCTAAGCCATACAAACCCCAAATTATTTGGCCATGTGGGGTTCAAATCAGGAAGGTTTATGCAGGTGAAGCTCAAAGGTTAACTTATGTTTAATTAAAATTCCCTTAGAGTCATAAAAGTAAGAATGTTATAAATTTTTGGAGGTAATTTCGCTGCTAGAACAATATTATTTATAAAAACTACTTAGGAGTTGTAGCCAAGATTCAGCATATACTCACTATAGAGTATTCTAAACTGATTTATAAAAGATGAAATTAATTACAAAACAAGAATGTTAGAAATTTATTATTTTTAATATGAAATTTTTCTCCTTTTTATGAAAAACAGGATTTTTCTGTAGTGAATGTATTCTTATACAAATAAACACTTGGAAAAGAACCTAAGGCAAGAAGAATATTACTGTTGAAATTCCAGCTTCATGATAGCATTAAATGTTTTCTAAAATAAGGTTTCTATCCACACATTCTAATAGGTCTGTTTATTGTAAAACAAGAGCTTTTTTTTTTTTTCTAGAGAAAGCAGTGGAATGGGACAAATTGGTTTTAGGCAAATTATCAATGCTCTGATGGTCTCTGCCAGACGTCATCTACAAATGAAGAACTTGTTACCTTACAGACATAACATTACAATTCAATTCTTTACATAATATTTTCAAGCTCTCTAACTCGATACACATTATTGATGAATATAAACTGTGTCGTATTTGATGCAAATGTGAATTTTATAAAAATTGATGATAAAACTTTACATTATATGTTGTTAAATGTTCCATTTGTGTTGTCTTAACTTAGTAATTCAATTTTATGTTAATATTTTCATATTTCTCAAGTCTTAGAAAACAAATTATGTATAGAGTTTTATCACCTAGATGGTAGATACTTTTACCTGGGCAGAGTTAGGTAGATGAGGAAGATCATTTTAATGTTTGATTTTCCCCACATTTAAACTATTTTCATTAGGGCTGGAGAGATGACTCATTACTGATAAGCCATATAGGGCGGCCCGCAGTCTATAACTCCAGCTCCAGGGGACATGATGTATCTAGCAACTGGCCTCCTTATACCTACACACAAATGCACATACCTCTACATAGACACACACACAAAAATAAAATTTCTAGTGGAGACATTGGGCCTTCAGCATCCCTACCTCATAGCCTTTTAAAAATACCATTGTTATTATGTGTGTGGAAGTCACTTTAGTAAGTTTCAACATTGTTACTACATAGACTATAGGACCCAAGACAACCTGTGTGAAAGATTTTCCAGAAGGATTTATGGCATTCAGGAGAAGTTGTATTCAAAATAGAGAAAGGATTTATAACAGAGAAATCCATGGAGAAAGGTAGATGTTAGAGTGAATAGAAAGCTCTATACAAGCTTCCTGTGCTCTCCTCAAAAGAGAAAAACAATATTCTGCTTTTGCCCAAGTACAATGTACCCTATTTCTATATAGGAAGTTTATGAGACCCAGAATCCAAGGCTTCTACTAAAAGGTGCCACATAAGCACCACAATCATTAGAATTGTGATTTTTTTTTAATGCTCTAATTAAATTGCTCAAGGACTAAGAGTGATAGGAAACGGCTTGAAAATTGGTAGGTGGGTAGGTCTTACGGGATTACGTGTACCTTCTAATGGCTTTCAAAAGGGCAGGTCAGTTGAGTGGAAAAGCTCCCCAAGTCTCTTCTTAGGTGGTGAATATTAATCCAGAACACAATAATCGGCTCACATACCAGAGTGATGCAGAACCATTAGCATAATAAGAAATGGCAGGCCTGAACTTCATGGTTTCCACAGAAACTAATTTATTCAGTCAGTTCACCTGTGTGTTTTCAATTTCTGAAACTTATGCATAAAATATAAAGAAAAATGAAAACTTTAGGGTCAACCCAGTAATTAATAAAATTGACAAGCAGTAGGACATTATAAAATATAACTTTTTTCTTTTAATCCTTGAAATGACCACAACTATTTCTCATGAGAGATAATAGAACTTGAAAGGTCATAGAATACCTTATGCATCTCTTTTACTCAGTTAAAGGAGGCTGGTTAAGAATGGACACAGACTTGAATGGTGAAAGCAGGAGCATCAGGAACTCAAGTCAGTCTAGACTATACAACATGTGGAACTATATTTTTGTCAACAAACAAAACAAAACAAAAAAGGCAAATGAATAGATAATATGCTGTGCCTTCAATTCCTTTAATCCCAGTACTAAGAAGGGAGAGGCAGGAGTATTACTAGGTCAAGACAACTCAGCTGAGGAGTGAGTTAGTCTGTGTAAATACATGAAGCTTTGACTCAAAAGAAAAGGTTTAAAAAGCATCTGATGATGTATCTTAGTCATAGAATAATTACCTAGTGTTTGTGAGGCCTCGGGTTCAATACCCAGTACAAGAGAGAGGATTTATTTAAGAGTTACAGCAAAGAGTGCTTTGCATACCAAGACCTTGTCCCAAATCTAAATGAAAATGAAAAGTAAATGAAAACTATCAACAAGGAAAGTGCTTTAGAGTAAAGAAGCTTTTTGAAAGCATTTGCTCCCAGATGTTTCCTGATCTTTGTAGTTAAGCTGACATTAGAATGTAAATTACACTAATGGAATGAACTAAAAGAGGTATAGCTGAAAATATATTAAAGTAACAAACCTCAGGGCAACACCAGAGCTTTCTGTGTTTTAAAGTTCTGCTATGGTGGAGATCATGGATACCATTCTGTTGTTGACAGCACATTTGCCAATCAGCAATGGTATTTTTTTTTTCCTAAGTGAAAGGCTACCAAATGTGTATTGCTTGTTTCTTTGAAAACTGCCTATCAAAAGCAAATTTACTGTACTCATGAACAATAGAAGACATACATTTTTTTTTGTGAATTACAACATGAGATTTCATACTGAGATTTTATCAGGCTCAAAGCTTGGGATCTCCTATATCTAGTAATGAAAACATTCTCAATTTTAAGAGTAACTAGCTCAGGATTGAAAAGAAAAAGAACTAAGAAACTGGAGTAAGCTAAGATATCGCCTATGACCAAGTCCTAAAAGTGAGTGTGTTCATACACGTTGCCCTATTCATTAAAATTATCATAACCAAAGTCATTTAACTGGTTTTTAATGCCCTCTATTAACAAATCCTACCTATAATTCACGAGCCAAACTTTCCAGTGCACAACTTTGTAAATTTAAACTATAACTTTCCTCTTGAAATATCGTTTCAGGCCCCAATATCTAGTAAAACACAACACACAAGCATGGGAAAGTTCTGACCCTAGCCTATCAGGTCTCATCAGGACTGGCTGCATTTTCTTCTTCTGTAGCCAGGTTAAGGCTGCTCTCCCATCAAGGGGAGGTGTTCAAAGCCAGCCACTGAGTTCATGTCAGAGACAGTACCTGTTGCCCTTACTAGGGAACCCACTTGGACATTGAGCTGTCATGGGCTATATCTGAGCAGGGGTTCTAGGTTATTTCCATGCATGGTCTTTGGTTGGAGAATCAGGCTCAGAAAAGACCCCTGTGCCCAGATTTTTTTTGGTTCTGTTGTTCTCCTTGTGGAGCACCTGACCCTTTTACCTCTTACTATTTCCCCTTCTTTCATAAGATTCCCTACACTCTGCCCAAAGTTTGGCTATGAGTCTCAGCATCTGCTTTAATACCCTGATGGGTAGAGTCTTTCAGAGGCCCTCTGTGGTAGGCTACTCTCCAATTCCCTGTTTTCTTACTCTTCCAATGTCTGTCCCATTTGCCTTTCTGAGTGAGGACTGATCATCTTACCCAGGGTCCTCCTTCTTGCTTGGCTATTTAGGTGTACAGATTTTAGTATGTTTATCCTATATTATATGTCTAATATCCACATTAAATGAGTATATACGATATGTGTCTTTCTGCTGCTGGGATACCTCACTCAGGAGGATCATTTCTAGTCCCCACCATTTGCCTGCAAATTTCATGATTTCCTTGTTTCTAATTGCTGAGTAGCATTCCATTGTGTAAATATACCACACTTTCTGTATCCATTCCTCCGTTGAGTGACATCTGGGTTGTTTCCACATTCTGGCTATTATGAATAAAGCTGGTACAAACACGGCAAATGTTCTTGTTATGTTGAGCATATTTTGGATATATGCCTAGGAGTGGTATAACTGGATCTTGAGGAAGCACTATTCCAAATTGTCTGAGAAAACACCAGATTGATTTCCAAACTGGTCATAAAAGTTTACATTCTGACCAGCAATGGAGGAGGGTTCCCCTCCCTCCACATCCTCTCCAGCATGTATTGTCACTTGAGTTTTTGATCTTAACCATGCTGATGGGTATAAGGTGAAATCTCAGGGTCGTTGTGATTTGCATTTCCCTGATGACTAAGGACATTGAGCATTTCTTTAAGTGTTTTTCTGCTATTCAACATTCCTCTATTGACAAATCTCTGTTTAGTTCTGTACCCCATTTTTTAAATTGAATTACTTGACAAGGGAGCTATAGAAAGACCTGGAGGGGACAGGAGCTCCACAAGGAGTGCAACAGAACCAAAAAATCTGGTTAAAGGGATCTCTTTAGAGACTGATACTCCAACCAAGGACCATGCATCAAGATGACCTAGAACCCCTGCAACAATTGTGGCTCAATGTTCAAGTAGGTTCTCCAGTGAGGGCAACAGGTACTGCCTTTGACATGAAGTCAGTGGCTGGCTCTTTGATCACCTCCCTATGAGAGAGAAGCAGCCTTACCAGGCCACAGAGGAAGATAATGCAGCCATTCCTGATGAGATCTGATAGGCTAGGGTCAGAGGAAAGGGGAGAAAGACCTATCCTTTCAGTGGACTTACGAAGGGGCATGGAAGGAGATGATAGATGGAAGATAAGATTGGAAGGAGATGAGGGAAGGGGCTACAACTGGGATACAAAGTGAATAAACTGTAATTAATAAAAATAAAAATAAAAAATAAGGCAGTGTAAGTGAAAAATTAGTACAGGAAAGACCAAAAATAAAGTAAAAGAATATTGGAAAATAATGAATTATTTGTAGCATGTAAAAATAAATGTATATCTAATTTCTCTTAACTAAGATGCCTGGTTAGCCTTAGACAGGAGAGAACTAAGGACGCAACATCCTCATTTCTCACCAGGGAGTGTCAGAGCATTGTACTTTAAGAAAAGGAGATATTTTCACATGAAAATAAGAACAATATGAATTTGAAGGACCCATGTTGAGCTTTAAAATCTTCATCAACTTTTTTTCTGAGTGAGTGGTCCATTTCTTATTACTGGCAGGATGGAAGAGAGGGAGAGAAGAGATGGAGGGAAGAAAGATGGAAGAGAAAGACTAGAAAACATTTTTTAAATGTTTTTACTAAATCTCTTTTTTTTAGATTATTTTATGTATGAGCAGTTTGCCTCCATGTGTGTTTGTGTTCTGTGTTTATGCCTGGTACCCCCAGAGGTCAGAAGAGGCCCTCCAATCATGTGGAACTGGATAGAGGTAATTGTGAGTGACCAGGTAGGTATTGTAAACCAAACCCTAGTCCTCTGAAATCGCAGGTACTCTTACATGATGAACAAATTCTTAATCCCCCAATATTAACAATTCTTTCAGCACTTATCTTCAATGTAATTTCACTAAGTACTCTATCCAAAACATAAGGAGATGCTAAATAAATGAAATATTTTATTCAAATAAAAAGTAGTGAGCCCTATGAGGCCTCATAAGACTCACATCATGTATAAAAATACATATGCTCTTCTCTGGGTCCAAAGCGGCTGACCCTGAGTGCAGTGCTTAGCCTCGCATCCTGAGCGTATCATTTTAGCTTTTTATGGTATCCAACCATGCTTGGGGAGAATGTCCTGCTTCAATGGCTGTAAAGGCCTGAATGATCATGGCTGCATGCGGGTTGATGCCCCAGGTCCCGCCTCTGAGAAAAAGGTATTGGACGGGTCTGATGCTCTTTGGGTGGATGACACCTAAATGAACATCGGTACAAAGTCCTAATTTATTTCTAATATCAGAGATCAGACCTCTACTCTTGCCTGATGCGTCTAAAACAAAAAGGGGGAACTGTAGAGAGCTGCGGAATGCTATGCCTTAAAGATGGAGCTGGTTTCTGCCTTCCACCTTCCCGATGGTGAGTGCTCTCTGTCACGAACAACTCCACATTTGGCTAAGGCCGAGGATCTGGCTTGCTTCCATGTATGTGGACCTATCTGCATTGCCCCCGTGGCAAGCCTGGGTTGGCTACCCAGAGGCTATTTAAGCTGTGGGCTGGCTTTCCCCGGGGTCCGAGCATTGTTCAATGTTCCTGAATAAACTGCATTGAAAAAAAAAATACATATGAAGTGAAAGGATAGAAAAATATTACATAAACTGAAAACCAGAGAAAATTAGTAGCTATACATTGATACCAGAGTAAATTGACTAAAACAAAACTTTAAAAAAAAGAACTAAAACAGTAATTATATATTATAATAAAAGTATCATTTCAGATAGAATACATAATAATTGTGAATATATATATATATGAACAAAAATATGTAAAGAAATACTAATAGAATGGAATAGAAGGTCAGGATATAGTATAAAAACAATGACTCTCACATTCCACTTTCACCAGTAAAGAGGTAATTGAGACACAAAACCAACAGTGAAGCATTGGACTTAGTTTATACTTCATAACAAATGGACATGTATAGCATATTCAATGAAGAGTCCAAATATTCAAAGAATCCAAATTCTTCTCAACTGAACATAAAAATCTCTCAGGATAGGTCAAGATTACCATAAAAACCATTCTTCAGAAACTTAAGATTAATATATCATCCTGTATATTTTCTGATTACAATAATTTAAAAGGAAAATAAAATAACAATAACATATTTTAAAGGTAAGTATACAGAAATCAAATGAACAAAAGCTTCTACCTAGATGAAGAAAAAAGAAAAAATATTCAAATAAATAAAAAAAAGGAAACTTAACTCAGATGCTACAGAAGTACAAAAAGGTGATTAGGAATAATTATTTAGAAGTCAAATTCATAACAAAAACAGACACATGTTTGGTGGCTGATCTTTTCTGAGAATATGGAAGACAATGAAGTTAATTAGCATGTTATGTCTCATGTCACAGACAACCACAAATGTATCTGAAAATGCTGGGAATCACCAAAGATGTGTATGGTATCTCCCACCGACCTAATATGCCTTTCTTTTTTTATATGGAGAAAACTTATAAGAGGTTAAGAAGATTTTAATAGCAGCTCATTAGTAGGAGATGCTAATCATAGAATAGACTACTGTAAAGTTTGAGTACTTGCATGCATAAAGAAATTGAGCCTAACCTGAATCCTTGATTTAGTCAACTGATTTTTCTCTTTGGGTTTTGACTATATAGCAAAGCTAATAGCAAGCACCCCACTGTTTTATATTCTGATCCTGACACTATTCCCCCTCTGGTTTTCGAGTTGTCCTCTTCTAGTCATTAAATGAGTCAAGGTTTTGTTTTTGACATTGAAAGGTTCTATGGTTCTACTTCTTACCTTTCCCAACTGCTGAATAAGGACAAGAGAAACATTTGAGTGACAAAAATTATAGAGCATAAAAGTGACAGTAATATACTTCAGCTGTTAGGCTTTGTTTCATTTTTTGTTTCTTTAATTACCATGAAATAATAAAAGACAAATACTGCATCATACTGAGAGTCTGATTTCTCCTCAGTATCTCTTACTCCTGTATAAACTAACACCTACCAACTTTGTGGTTCTCTTAAGGTGGACCTCATAGCTCAGCAGAGCAATTTTCTTTATGATAGCTACTATATGCAATGCCATAGAGCATATTTTATTCATTCAACCATGGCAGAAGCTCTATGGCTGTCTCCATTAATCCTTTATCTTGGGAGATGCAAAAATAGCCATAGTCCATATATTCCAGTGATTAAATGATGACAAGCATACCAAGTCCATCAATTACACTTCAGTCTAAGTAAGTTTGGAGTATTCTCCTTCTTTCTTTTTTCTTTTCTTATTTTCTTCTTTCTCTTCTTCTTTCTTCTCCGACTCCTTCTCCTTCTATTTCTCCTCCTTCTCTTCCTCCTCTTGTTCCTTCTTCTCCTGCTCCTAATTCTTTTCCTCCTCCTCTGTGGAGAGTTTCTTGTTTGTCAAGCTGCTTTGTTATTGAGAATTCAGAGAAAAACATTTTTTTAACCTAACCTTTACCTTGAGACAGAGATAAGCAGTTATTTTGTCAAGTCCCTTTAACTTGTGTGTGTGTGACCTTGGACCATATCTGCTACAGGAAAGGGGCTTAAGAAAAGTTTGGCTGTTCTATGAACCCCTTCCTTGTATTGATGTGGCTTGTTTTGCTTTGCCTATAAAAAGGAATTGTGAAATAAACTCTTGAGTGCAGTTCTTACTGACAATCCTCTCAAGATGATCCCTTGTGTATTGCTTTATTTTTTTAATCCTTACTACCCAGCCAGGTACTTTCTGACTTGCTGGTGGGTTCCAGCACTCCTCTATCTTTAATCTTTATTATTTTCATTATTTTTCTATTTTTGTTTATTGAAAATATGTTCTCTTCTCATAAAATATAACCTGGTTACAGTGTCTCCTTCCTCAAATCCTCACAGTTCTTCCCCAGTTTCCCTCCACTCCAGATCTACTCCCTTTCTACATCTTATTAGGATAGAAGAGGCTTCTAAAAAAGATATCAATCTAAGATGACAAAATAAAATAGAATAAGATTAAGTGAAAAATATCATATAGAAGTTGGACATGACAACCAAATAGGAGAAATAGAGTCCCAAGAGCAAGCAAAAAAAAAAAAAAAAAGTCAGAAACCCACTTTCTCTCACACTCAGGAATCTAATAAAAATACTAAGCTCATCGCTAAATATATGAGCTGAGGACCTAATGCAGATCTGTATGTCCCGTGCTCACTTGCTGCTTGAGTCTCTGTGAGCTCTTATGTACCTCTCTTAGTTGGTGCAGAAGATCTTTTTTTTTTTCCCTCCTGGTATTCTTATCTCCTCTGGCTCTTACAATCTTCCCACTTCATTTTCCATGCAAGTTCTTGAGCTCAGAGGGGAGGGATTTGATGGAAATCCTAATTTAGACTTTAGACTCTAATTTAGACTTTCTTTATATACAATGTCTGGCTATGCGTCTCTGCCTTTATTTCTATTTAGTATCATAAGAAGTTTCTCTGATGATGACAGAATAAGACACTGTTCTATGATCATTAGGAATCATTTTATTGATTTTTTTTTAATGAAGAATAATGTTTGGTTTTACCCTAGTTCTCTGAGCTGCCTAGTCTCTTGATTCTGGTTATCTGAACAGTATTAGATATAGGTTCTTCTAATGGAGTAGACCTAAAGTCAAATGAGACAATCGTTGGCTACTCTCAAGTTCTGTGTTACCATTGCTTTGGCTTATTTTGCAGGCAGGACAGATTATAAATCAAAGGATGGTGTTTGTTTCTCTTTCAGGTGGGCCGAGTACTTTCCCTCATGAAAGTGACTAAAACATGTTAGTGAGAGCTTCATGTAGGCACAAGTTTTACTCCTCCATATTCAATGAGTTGTATGGGTGTTGTTCTTAGTAATATGGTTCAGATGTCAGATGCAGAAAGAAACATTTTGTTTTAGCAAAATTGTGGATTATTTGGGGATTTCTATAGAGCCCCCTTGACGAGTCACTCAAATGCATGTAACCTAGTTTCACCACTAGAAGCCTTGCCTGGTTACAAGAGATGGACAGTTGAGTCTCCATATCCTCCATTACTAGGAATCTTTATTAGAATCAACTTCATATATTCCAGGAAGTTTCCATCAAAGCAGGTTTCCACACTCCAACCAGACCCCAACTCCAGCCATCTCTACCATCACTCTCTCCCAGCACACCATCTCCCCCAACATGATTGTTTAACTTTTATTCTCACCTGCCCACAGTCTAACTATAAAATCTGTTCTAGTTCCCCCTTTCCGGAATATCCTTGCATCCCTCCAAGAACTTTTTTCTTTACCTAACCTCTCTGGGTTCATGGACTGTAGTATGGTTATCATTTACTTAATGACTTACATCCACTTATAAGTAAATACATACCATTTTTGTCCTTTTGAGTCTGTGATACTTCACTCAGGATGACTTTTTCTAGTTTCATATTAGCCTACAAATTTCATAATGTTTAGTTTTTGGTTTTGTTTGGCTTTTTCTTTATCCATTCTTTCAGTTGAGGGACAACTAGGTTGTTTCCAGTTTTTGTCTATTATGAGTAAAGCAGCCATGAACATTGTTGAGGAAGTGTCTTTGTGATAGAATATAAAGTTCTTTGGATATATGCTCAAGAGCAATAAAGCTGAGCCTTTAGGTAGATTGATTCTCAGCATTCTGAGGAACTAACATTTCAATTTCCATAGTTGATGTACAAGTTTGCACTGCCAACAATAATAAAAAGTGTTCCTTTTGCTCCACATCTTCACCAGCATGAACTGTGACTTATGTTATTTACTTAGCCATTCTAACAGGTGTAGGATTATTGTAGGGTGGGGAGAGGGGTCCTCCAGACCTAAGCTTTCAGAATAATGATTCATAAGACTGAAAATATTATTTACAAATATTTAGATCATAAAGCTAGGCTCTTCACTGACTAATTCATAACTTAAAATGACCTATTATACTAATCTTCATTTTTTCCAAGTAGTTGGCTACATCTACTCAGGTACTATGTGTCTGTCTTCCCTATATCTTGCCAATCAGATCTCCAAGGCCTGGCTCTATCCCAGAATCTTTCTTTCCACCAGATATCCCATCTTCTATTTCTTGCCTCAGCTGTAAGCTACTAGATTTTTATTGACAGATGATGATACAATACAAACACAAGAGATTCCTTCTATGTAGGATGAAATTTTGAAATAGTTTTGATTTGTATTTCCCTGATGGTTAAGGATGTTGAACATTTCTTTAAGTGTCCCTCAGCCATTTTAGATTTCTGTATTGAGAATTCTTCACTTATATATGTAGCCCATTCTTAATGGATTATTTGTGGTGTTTTGATATGTAGTCCCTTAAGTTCTTTATTGATATTAGTCTCTTATCAGATATGGAGATGATAAAAATCTTGTCCAATTCTATAGGCTGCCACTTTGCTCTATTGATGATGTCCTTTGTCTTACAGAAGTGTTTTTTTAAAGTTTAATGAAGTTCCATTTATTTATTGTTCATCTTAGTGCCTCTGCTATTGATGTGCTGTTCAGAATGTTGTCTCATGTGTCAATGTGTTCAAAGCTATTCTCCACTTTCCCTTTTATCAGGTTTAGTGTATCTGATTTTATGTTGAGGTCTTTGATCAACCTGGACTTGTGTTTTGTGCAGTTCAATCTAAAGACACATCAAAAACTTCATCTACCATTATCATGCAGTTTTCAACCTAGAGATTCTGAGATGGTTCAATATATGAAAAACAGTGAATATAAACAAAGTGAAACAAAAAAATCATAAGATCATCTGATTAGACACAAAAATACTTTGGCATAGTCTAACACCTCTTCATGATAAAAGTCCTGAAGTTATTATGTATACAAGGGACATGCATAAACATAATAAAGGCAACTCACAGTAAGACTATAGCCAGTATCAAATTAAATGTAGACAAACTCAAAGCAATTCCACTAAAACCAGGAACAAGACAAAGTTGTCCACTCTCTATGTAGTTATTGGTGATAGTACTTGAAGTTTTGGTTAGAGTAATAAGACAACTGAATGATATCAAAAAGATAAAAAAAAGTTAAAGTATCTTTATTTGTAGATGGTAGGAGAGCATACAAAAGTGACCCTAAAAATTTTACCAGGGAACTTCTACACCTGATAAACACTTTCAACAAAGTGGCTGGATACAAGAATGAATGACTCACAAAATATTAGTAGCCCTCCTATTTACAAATGACAATTGGATTGAGAAAGAAATTAAAGAAACAAAGCCTTTAACAATAGCCCCAAATAGTACAAAATATGTTAGGGTAACTCTAACCAAGAAAATGAAAAACATGTATTTTAAAAAATTTAAGTTTTTAAAGAAATTGTAGAAGATATCAGAAAATGGAAAGATCTTACCTGCTCATGAATCAGAAGAATTGACATAGTAAAACTGGCCATCATACCAAAAGCAATCACCAGTTTCAGTGTAATTCCCATCAAAATTCCAGTACAGTTTTACACAGAACTTGATAGGACAATTGTCAACTTCAAACACAAGGTAACTAAAATAATCCTTAGCAATAAATAGCTGCTGGATGCACTATTATTCAAAATATCAAGCTGACTACAGAGCTATAGTAGTCAAAAGACCACATAAAATTGGCTTACAAAGAGATATATTGATCAATGGAATTAAATAGAAGATTCCTCCCCACCAAAAAAAAATTTTATATACATATTGGCATCTGATTTTTTATAAAGAAACCATTAATACACACAGGAAAAAAGACTATCTTCAACAAATGCTGTTGGCCTATCTGGATGACATGGCATTTTTTTTAATGATCTAGACATGGAGATTACCTGTTATGAAATGAAAGATATTTTATGAAAGCTGCTCTGAGTTACAGATGAAAATAAAGAAGGCTTACATACCTGTATATAAATATGACTTGTATTATTTAAACTGGGAGTAAAAATTGGTAACTCATTCATTTCTTTTAACGTATTAAAAAAATTACCCTATGGATTTTACAATCTACTAACATTTCAAGATTTAATAAGTTACCCTGGATTGAAAAGGTGAGAAAACAAGACTTAAAATGCATGGCTATTAGGCCAAACCCATATACAATGCTTGTATGCATTGGATATATTATTGATAAGATTCTTTGTACACTATAGTACTTCTAAAACTTCACCACCAAAGTTCAGAAAACATTATTTGTTTGTACCTTGCACGACCCCTACAAATTTTTTTTTGAACTATGAAAATGGCCAGGGGCCTTTTTTTTTTTTTCAATGCAGTTTATTCAGGAACCTTGAAAAATCATCTGACCCTGGGAAAGCCAGCCCACAGCTTAAATAGCCTCTGGGTAGCCAACTCCATCGTGCCACGGGGGGCAATGCAGATAGGTCCACATACATGGAAGCAAGCTAGATCCTCAGCCTTACCCAAATGTGGAATTGTTTGTGACAGAGAGCACTCACCATCGGGAAGGTGGAAGGCAGAAACCAGTCAATCTTTAAGGCATAGCATTCCGCAGCTCTCTACAGTTCCCCCTTTTTGTTTTAGACGCATCAGGCAAGAGTAGAGGTCTGATCCCTGATATTAGAAATAAATTGGGATTTGTACTGATGTTCATTTAGGTGTCATCCACCCAAAGAGCATCAGACCCATCTGATACCTTTTTCTCAGAGGCGGGACCTGGGGCATCAACCCGCATGGGCCTTTGAAAGACTCTACCTATCATGGTATCAAAGCAGATGCTGAGACTCATAGCAAAATTTTGGACAGAGTGCAAGAAATGTTATGGAAGTAGGGAGTGCTAGAAAGACCTGGAAGGTACAGGAACTCCACAAAGAAAGGAACAGAATAAAAAATTCTGGGCTCACTGGGTCTTGCAGAGACTGATGAATCAACCAAGGACCTTGTATGGAGAGGACCTAGACCCTCTGCTTAGATGTAACCCATAAACATTTCAGTCTCCATGTGGGTTCCCTAGTAAGGGGAGCACGGCACTCACTGGGATGAACTCAGTTGCCTGCTCTTTGATCACCATCCCTTGGAAAGGTGGCCTAACGACCTTTCCTGAGAAAATAGATAACCACCTTTATCTGAGAAAACAGATAGCCCTGATAGACCTGATAGGCTAGGGTCAGATAGTAGGAAAGGAGGACCTCTTCTATCAGGGGACTAGATGAGTGGGACTAGGGGGATGAAGGGAGGATGGAAACAAGAGACGATGATGGAGGAGGCTACAGCTGGGGTACAAAGTGAAGAAATTGTAATAAATAATGATGATAAATAAAAACATTCATTTATAAAAATAAAGCAAAGACTCATGACCAAGCCTTTGGCAGATTACAGGGAATCATAAGAAAGAAGGGGAGTCAGTCTGATGGGGAAAGGAAAGGAGCTCCACAAGGACCAAATATATCTGGGCACAGGGTCTTTTCTGAGACTGACATTCAACCAAGGACCATGTATGGATATAACCTAGAACCTCTGCTCAGATGTAGCCTGTGGTAGCTCAGTAACTAATTGGTTTCCCAAAGTGAGGGGAACAAGGACTATTTCTAACAGGAATTCAATGACTGGCTCTTTGGCCTCCCCACCCCCCAAGGGAGGAGCAGTCCTGTTAGGCTACAAAGAAGGGCTTTGCAGCCAGTCCTGAAGATACCTGATAAAACAGGATCAGATGAATGGGGAGGAGGTCCCCCCCTTATCAGTGGACTTGGAAATGGGCACAGTGGAGATGAGGGAGGGAGGGAGGAACTGGGAGGGAATGAGGGATCGGGACACGGCTGGGATACAGAGTTGATGGAATTTAACTGATAAGAAAAAAATAAAATTCAAAAAAATAAAATAAAAATAATAATAATAAATAAAAATTGTTACTCTACTGTGGCATCATTTTATGTGTTTTAACTTATCTTTATCTGTTCCTTAACAAAGAACCAATAAAGTACTTCATTGTGAAAGAATAGAATATTAGATAGCTTGGCAGTTTCCAATCAATTGGTGTTTTTTTAGACAGTAATATTAAGTTTTTTTTTTTTTTTTTCAATGCAGTTTATTCAGGAACATTGAACAATCCTCAGACCCCGGGGAAAGCCAGCCCACAGCTTAAATAGCCTCTGGGTAGCCAACCCAGGCTTGCCACGGGGGCAATGCAGATAGGTCCACATACATGGAAGCAAGCCAGATCCTCGGCCTTAGCCAAATGTGGAGTTGTTCGTGACAGACAGCACTCACCATCGGGAAGGTGGAAGGCGGAAACCAGCTCTATCTTTAAGGCATAGCATTCCGCAGCTCTCTACAGTTCCCCCTTTTTGTTTTAGACGCATCAGGCAAGAGTAGAGCTCTGATCTCTGATATTAGAAATAAATTGGGACTTTGTACAGATGTTCATTTAGGTGTCATCCACCCAAAGAGCATCAGACCCGTCCAATACTGGAGAATTCGATACTACGATGGAGCAGCTGAGAGTGGCCATTGTCACAGTAAATTCTACCGGAGTGGACGCAGGACTAGCCACAGGATTATCAACATGGATTGCTGCAGCCATGAATCATCTGAAGGAATGGGCGGGCATGGGAGTGTTAGCAGGTAATATTAAGTTTTAATGAATTTAACAATTTGCTCTTTAGTTTTCTCCCCATAAAGCAATGAGTTATTGTTATACACTGAGAAGTAAGATAAATTTCTCACTGATGATGGCTGATTTACAACATGACTTTGTAAACTGAATATTCATGTTAGAAAAAGTTCTTTTAAACATGAATGATATATAATGGCATCCATAATTCATTTTTCTTATGTTCAGTGAAATGCTGGTATATTTCATTCTCCTCTTACACTTTTACACATTTGATTTACAATTTTCAGGATGGAAACAGTACTTTAATATTTATTAAGGTGTGTGTGTGTATGTGTGTTGTTGTTGTTACTCTGTGCCTGACTGCAACTAAGATTTGAGTTTAGGAATAATGCGTATAAATTGTCACAAATACTAAATAGGAAATTACTCCTATAGAACCTCTCTTGTTCTAAGTATCAACATTGTATGGTACAACGGAAAGTTTTTCTTTTGTTATTTTTTGGGACTAAATACATCTTTGATATTCCCCACTATACATAGATGTTTAGAACTTCCAAAAAAATTTCCAGGTCTGTAAAGAATTGTATTGGTATTTTGATGGGAATTGCATTAAATCTGTAGATTGCTTTTGGTAGAATGGCCATTTTTACTATGTTAATCCTACCGATCCATGAGCATGGGAGAATGTCCATCTTCTGATATCTTCTTCAATTTCTTTCTTCAAGGACTTAAAGGTGTTTTTTTGTTGTTCTTGTTGTTGTTTGTTTGTTTGTTTTGTTTTGTTTTGTTTCATATAGGTCTTTCACTTGCTTGATTAGAGTCACACCAGGTACTTTACGATGTTTGTGGTTATTAGGAAGAGTCTTGTTTCCCTAATTTCCTTCTCAGCCAGGACCTAGACCCTCTGCTCAGATGAAGCCAATAGGCTGCTCAGTTTCCAAGTGGGTTCCCTAATAAGGGGATCAGGGGCTGTTTCTGACATGAACTCAGTGTCTTGCTCTTTCATCACCTCTCCCTGGGGGATACAGCTTTTCCAGGCTACAAAAGAAGATAATGCAGCCAGCCCTGATGAGGCCTGATAGGCTACAGTCAGATGGAAGGGGAAGAGGTCCTCCCCTATCAGTGGACTAGGGCAGGGGCCTAAGGGGAGAAGACGGAGGGTGGTTAGGACAACATGGAGACAAGGAGGTGGGGTAGAATCTGGATACAAAATGAATAAATTACAATAAATAATAATAAATAAATTAATTAACTAATTAAAAAAAAACTTCGAAGAAGCAAGCAAATGCTTTTGGTATACATACTGTTGTGCCAGATTTGCGAGACCCCATGGAGCTTGTTGCAAAACACATGAGGATCTTTTTATTACAAGCTTGCTTGGGCTCACACACCCTTACTGCCAAAGTGGTTGATAGCCTAGAGCCTCATGCTCAGGTTAGGTGGGTGATTTAAAGAGTCCAGTCCCTCCCAGTGAGCCCAAAGCAGGGGAATTTCTGCTTGGCAAGCGTTAATTGGTCAAACACAAAAGGGGATGTTGCATTTTGGCCTCCACCCCCCAAAATAAAACATTAATGGTCTGACTTCCCTTGTTTGGCTGCCCTAGGGGAATTAGAAACTGTATCTCTAGTGGGAAGGTAAAAAATGCTTTAAGGCTGGTTCTTCCCCACAGGCAGCTGGATATGTCTCCACCAGGCTGGTCTTTGTTCAGGCTTGTGCTGTAAACTTTAAACCAATACCCCAAATTCTTTGGTCTCTCAATATAAGCATCTTAGAAAATATTCTTAATTTTACCTAATTTTATAAACAATATTTGATTCTAACAATATTTATAATTACAAAGCTTGATGTCATCTCAATTTCCAGATTTTTCTGGAAAAAATCAGAATGGCAACATTGAGGACATATTTTTCTTAGCACAGAATGGTCCTAAGTTGAAGCATCTTTTAGTAGCAAGGTAAATGCCTTTTTTCAATGTAAACATTGCAAATAGTTATGTGTCAAAATAAATAAATAAATATATAAATATATAAATAAATATATAAAAATACATGTTCAGTAATGACAGGGTAGCCCAGAGCTGCTAAAAAAGCATATCCTGTCACCAGGGACACCATCAAAGGTTTACTGTGATTCAGAATTCTGGCCATATTGCAGTAGTGTATGGTTCTTTAACATGATCTAGAATGTTGGATTATTATGAAATCCTTCCCAGAGTTTAAGAAAGATAGGAAAAAAATGTTAGCTGACTGGATCAAGACTCTACACCAGTTTTTACCACAAATATTAATTTTTAAATCATTTATTATGGTTAATTTAAAATTCACATAAAAGGAAGTAGAATATCATGAAATCTTTGTAACTCATATATAATAATTTATAGTTAGGTCTGCCACATATTCACATTAACAATTTATATTATTTAGAATATGAGTCCAAACATTGTTATATTGTTATTTTTTAAAATAAACTTATTTATTTTACACCCGATCATAGCCCACTCCCTTCTCTCCTCCCGGTCCCACCCTCCTGCCCTCTCCCTTCTTCCTCTTCGTTTTCTCCTCAGAAAAGGGGACCTCCCCCTTTAAAAATCCATCCTGGCCCATCAAGTCACATCAAGACTTAGTATATCCTCTTCCATTCAAGCCAGGCAAGGCAGCCTAGTTAGCTGAAAGTGATCCAAATGCAGGAAACCAGGTTGATGTCAGATATGACCCAAGCTCCCCTCATGAACCCACATGAAGACTAAGCTGCCCATCAGGTTCACATGTATCTTGGCCTAGGTCCAGCCCATGTATGCTCTTTGGTGGTGTTTCAGTCTCTGTAAGCATCTATGGGTCTAGGCTAGGTGACACTGTTGGTCTTCTTGAGGGGTTCTTGTCCCCTAAGAGACAAGTGTATCTTTCCCCACACTCTTCCACAAGATTCCCCTAGGCCTGCCTAGTATTTGGCTGTGAGTCTCAGCATCTGTTTCCTTCCACTGTTGGGTGGAGCCTCTCAGAAGCCTGTCATTCTGTGTTCCTGTCTGCAAGCATAGCAGAGCGTCATTAATAGTGTTGGGATTGGCTCTCAGCCACGGTGCGGGTCTCAGGGTGGGCCAGTTATTGGTTGGTCATTCCCCCAATCTCTGTCCCACCTTCATTCTTTCATATCTTGTAAACAGGGTAGATTTGGGGTTGAAGCTTTTGTGGGTGGATTGGTGTGACCCTCCCTCCATTGGAAGTCCCACCTGGCTGGAGGTGGCCCCTTCAGTCTCCATGTCCCATGCAGACAGGAGTCTCAGATAGAGTCACCCTATAATCTCCCAGGAGCCTACTCTGTATAGGTCTCCAGCTTGTCTCGTAGATGACCTTCCCTCTCTGTTTTGCTTCTCTCTCCATGCCCTATCACCCCCTACCCCTTCTCTCTGCATATCTAATGCCCACCCCTTGTCATAGTGATTTAAATAATTTAGACCATGTAAGAGTTGATCTAGTGAAAATAACATACCAATGCTTTTTCAGGACAAAGCAAAGGTCTTTGGCATGCCTCATTAAGGGAACTTCCCAGAGACTCATACTCCAACCAAGGACTAATCATGGAGATAACCTAGAACTTCTGCACAGATGTAGCCCAGGGCAGTTCAGTGTCCAAGTGGGTTACATAGTAATGGGAAGAGGGACTGCCTCTGACATAATCTGATTGGCCTGCTCTTTGATCACCTCCCCCTGAGGGGGGAGCAGCCTTACCAGGCCACAGTAGAGGACAGTTCAGCCACTTTTGATGAGAACTGATAGACTAAGATCAGAAAGGAAAGGAGAACCTCCCCTATCAGAGGACTTGGGGAGTGGCATGCATGCAGAAAGGGGGGGGGGGAGGGTGGGATTAGGAGGGGAGGAGGGAGGGGCTTATGGGGGGATAGAAAATGAATAAAGTGTAATTAATAAAATAAAATAAAATAAATTCAAAAAAAAGAAAACTGATTTACCAATAATTTAGCAGACTAAACACTTTACTTAGCATTTGAAGGATATTATAAATTACTAATATAGATATAACACTAATATATATTACACATATATATTAGTGTCTAATATATATGTGTAATATATATTACATATATATTAGGGTACACACTAATATATGTGTAATATATATATTAGTATTATATATTAGTAATTTATATATATGAGCAGTTTCTAAAACTAAACAGCAAATAGGAGAAAGTAATATAGCTTGGCAGGTAGTGGACATACCACTAAACTTGACAAACCTGAGTTCACCACATGAGACTCACGTGGTAAAAGGACAGCAGTGACTCCAACATATTGTATTCTGATCTCAACGCTCACTCTTTGATACACGTCTACACATGTATGTACATACATATGTACATGCACTAATATATACACACGAAAAAGGAAATAATTCTGTGACTGGCTCTCTGGACTTTTATCCCATATCAAATCATTAAGAAACAAATAACACATGAACTTATCTTTAAAACATCTTGATTCAAGCGATGAAAGTAGTTATTATTGTTATTTTACTTCTGGTGTGTTTGTGTTGGTGGCAGATCCTTGTATTGAAAGCACTAATAATGTGCTGAATTCTAGACAAGCAAGAAAGAAATCACGCTGGAATAAAAGCATCTTCATTGTTGTCTTCTTGACAGAATAATGATACCTAGGCTCTTTTTTTTTTTTTTTTTTTTTTTAGCTGATGACTTAAGCATGTGAGACTGCATACTCTGTGATTTTTTTTTTCTTGCTCTTGAGAATTGCATTAGGTAGACTAAACAGAAGTAAGTTTGATGATGGATAGTTTTAAAAGACAACCTTCTGAATCTAACTAATTTTTTAAATTTTAATTTTATTTATATATTTATTCATTACGATTTATTCACTTTGTATCCCTGTTGCAGCCCCCTCTCTTGTCTCCTTCAAGTCCCACCCTGCCTCCCTCTTCTCCCTCTATGCCCCTTTCCTAGTCTCCTGATAGGGGAGGATCTCCTCCCCTTCTATCTGACCCTAGCTTATCAGGTCTCATCAGGACTGTCTGCATTGTCTTCTTCTGTAGCTTGGAAAGGCTGCATCTCCCTGGAGGAGGTGATCAGAGAGCCTACCACTGAGTTCACATCACTCATGTGTTAGTGAAACTTGAGTATAGGACACTCAACTCATTTCCAATAATATTATGAAACATGACCTACATAAACACAAATGTTGTAGGTTTTTTAGTCCCTGTTCCATGATGTAAAAATACATTATACCATATGTGTTGGAGCAGTGAGTATCTCCAGATACCCCATTAAAACTGATTTGAATAAAAGAGGCAGTGGATAAATACATGCTATTTTCAATACATTTTGGGGAACATCATCTTGTTATACACAACATTTCATATTTGAGACTAATTTGCCCCTGAACATTGGGTACCAAACACAAAACACAGTGATATTTTTAAAAAGGAAGGAATTTCACATGATTACCATGGTTTTATTTATAGACATGGATATTATAACAATTTCTCCTGGCTCTGAGCAGTAGTTGCAAAATACAACCACAATAATCATCCTTTATTCATTCATTTTCAGATTCTGCTGAAGGACTGAACTTCATTAACCTTGTTGGAAACACAGAAATATAATAAACCTGCTTTGAGCATTCCCTTTAGCCTATAATTTAGATGAAAGTAAAATGCAGAAAAGACAGAATTGAAACCCAAAAGCTCATGCATCGGTGGAATTAAGGACACACTGTGATTTTTGAGCCATGGTGACTTTCCCAGACTTCCAATAGTGCATTATTCTTGTGGAGCAGAGCAAATACAATCACAAATTTTCAAATAATTACATTTATAAATAGCCTCACAACTGGGTGTTCAGTATTTCCTTTTAGTGCGGAATGGGCATAATAATTGTCCCACCTACTGACCTACTCAGGTGGAAAGGTTAGAACAGGCAATATAAGATATTATTCATTTAATCTTTGTTAAGGGCTCAGAAAAAAATAGACAATTGCTTTGGTTTTTGTTGTTATTGTTTGGGTTCCTGAGTTCCCAGTTTCTACTGTTAACCATGAAAGTTTCATCTCACATCTGCTTTCTCCTAAGGTGTCCCTAGTTTCTTAATTAACATTAGAATAGTCAAAGACACAAGCTGTATGTTTAATAGTACCAAAGACTTGGAGCAGGAAAAGCTCTAACAACATTGTGTGATACAGCAGCAAGCAAGAGGGTGACAAAGAAGTCACTTAAATAAAGTGAACCTTGTTATAACATACAATGTTACTTATAGTTGGCAATTTGATTGGATTAAGGGTTAATAGTTAGTTGTTTTTTTTTTTTCTGAGTCTGTATATGAGGTAGAGAAAATTGTCATAGCAGTTGATAGACTAAGAGGTGGAAACTATCATACAAGCATCGGGTACCTACACAGCATGAAAAGCAGAGAGAAGCCAAATACTTGCTCTCTCCTACAGCTGGAGTAATCTTCCCAAGCCATTGGTCACCAAAGTCTCTGGCCTTTGGACTCTGAGACACTCTGAACTAGGAGGTATCTTTCATACCCCAAATCCTCATACCTTCATATTACAGATGAATGCTACACTGTCAGCCACATAGGGTTGGAGACTAGAGAAAGGTTGGGCTTGTCCTGAGATATGCTTCTAATACCCTTGATCTCTATCTTGCAGATGGATTACCATGGGCTTTCTTTTATAAGACATTCTATAATGACATGTGACAAACTCCTATCTATCATCTTTCATCTATCAATCAATATATACATCTATCTGTCTGTCAATCCATTCATGCATCCATGTGTCTATCTATATATATACATATCATTTGTGTATTTATATTTGCTTTTTTGTCTACAAATTGGCAGTGTAATAGAGAACAATAATCCACACCAGCTCAAAGAAAAGAAGCTGTTGCAAGCTGTTTTTTTTTTTGTTTGTTTTTTATTTATTTATTTATTTAGCTGGAAATTTAAAATATTGGCAAATAAACAGGAGCTGGGTGTGGTGGTGCACTCCTTTAATCCCAGCACTCAGGGAGGCAGAAGTAGGCAGATCTGTGTGAGTTCAAGGCCAGTGTGGTCTACAAAGCAAGTCTAGGACACCCAAGGCTACACAGAGAAATCCTGTCTCAAAACAACAACAGAAAAAGAAAAACAAACAGAAACACTTGAAATTAAGGAGATGGTCAATCATATAAAAATATAATAGACATCATAATTAATAAACAAGAACATGCAGAAGAGCAGATTTTAAAATAGAGAGAGAACAAGCTCAAGACAGTCATACAACAGATATATATTAGAAAAACAACTAAGGATAATGGGCATTATTTCCAAAAAGTCAGAGATACATTCGAAAGTCAAAACCTGAAAACTTGTGGTTTAAAAATGATCAGAGGTGCAAGCTGTTTTTCTAAGTGAGTTGTTTTAACTTTTCTGAAGCCATCATTTTAAACATAAATAATGGAACACTGAAAAGTCATGATGCAGGCCATTAATAACTAGGTGCTTATCTGTTAAATCTGATGAGTAGGAATGTGAGATGGAAAATCCCTATAGGAAAAATGTCAAAACTAGAATTCTTTGTGAAATTAAATAAGATACATGTGCCAAGCATAAAATATATACCATACTGTTATTTCAATTGATATTTATTTTCTTAAAATATATCATATTTTAATTTTGTTACTCCAGAAAAATCAAGAATCTACATTAATGATATGAATACATAATGAAAGTCTTATTTGAAAGCATCTTACTAGGTTAAGTACAAAACCTAATACTGCAATTGAAATATAATTATCGAAGTTAAGGTGACATCTAGAGATTCAGAGTCAAGAAGAGAAGAATATAACGTGTAATAAGTGAATATTCCAGTCTGCATTTTAAGAAGTATTTAAGTGTACAGACAGTAGTTTTTTTCATTAAAATTTTACTAAGACCATTATTCTCATGAGACCTCAGGGAATGTTTTAATTATTATAAAATAATATACTTAATAGTCTGTAAGAAAACTTCTTTCTTAGAACCTTATTTTTAGAACCAGAGAGATGGTTCAGTAGTTGAGAGTACTGTCTTGTCTTCCAGAGGTCCTGAATTCAATTCCCAGCAGCTACATGGTGGCTCAGGACCCATCTATACTGAGAGCAGGTGCCCTCTTCGGACATGCAGGTGTACATAAAGATAAAGCATTCATACACAGTAAATAATAAATAATAAGTAATAATAAATAAATAAATCTTAAAAAGTTGGTAGATTTTCCTACTTTAAGAACCTTATTCTCTATTTCAGGAGTCTGTAAATAATATTCAATAATTAAGTAGTTATAGGTATTTTTCTAGTTTTATTCCCAAACTAGCCAACTGTGTCCTTCACACATAAGTTTTATTGATTATTGTGGCAGACATAAAACATACATTAATATTTTGTGTTTCTAAACACAACCTCACAGTATAATTTGCACTGTCATATAAAATATATAGCACCGAATGGAAAGTGCAAATGGAAAAATTATTGTTTTGTCTGAAAAACGTCTGTATTTTTTCCATGTATTCTTAGTCCATAAACTGCTTTTAAAGAAGAGTTAAAGGTGTAATGGAGAGATTACTGTAATCCAGCTCCAATGAGTTCAGGGGTCCCAAGAACCAAAACGAGGTGACAGCATAATGAAGGAAATGGCCAGCATCTTTTCGTTAAGGACCTAGCCACAAATAGCTTGAGCCTCTCTCTATTTATTTCATTTCAAAGTCACAAAGTATACAATTTCAGTTTTATTTCCTCAAATATGCTCCAACAAACTAGATAACAATTCTCTGAAAGTTTTTTCACAAGTTTCCTTCTGACATACTTTATTTCCCTAAGGCAGACATTTAACCTTATGGTCTCATAGTTAAGGACAACTCTGTGGTCATTGTGGTTAACACGCTGTATTTTAAACACCTAGCTGGCAGCCTATGTAAAGAACTTTACAAGTTATTATCTGAATCTGCTTTGACAGTATATTTCTGTCCTTTACAATCTCAGTCAAGATAATGATATTTAATCCGTTGGCACAAGAGTTGGTGGACTCTTTGCCAATCTTAGTTTCTGAATGCCTGAGGTCCTGGTACCTACACAGATGAGTTCCTAGTTCCTGAACTAATGTCCTCATGTTTGTGTGTATTCATTAACTTCTCTGATCAATTCTTGCAAGGGCCGTTTTTTTTTTGTTTGTTTGTTTGTTTGTTTGTTTGTTTTTTGAGTCAGAGGATGCTATATGCTTTCTGAGAATAATTATGTGCTTTAGGAGACTGTATGATTTCTATTTTGTCTTTTTTTAAACTTACCTAGGTCTCCAGTTACTTCAGGAGTCATCATCTCAATATCATCATGTTTTTTTAAAATAAATTCACCTTAGAAATAATAAGAGATTTTTATTATGCCATCGCTATACCCATTACAGACAAAGTGAAAGAAAAAGCTACCAAGAGCATACGTAGTATTATATTATGCTAGAGGAAAGGGATCACCCCACGGCCAATCCCAGGAAAAACAGTCAAGGCTGCAGACAGGCATACAAGAGCTTTTCTTCGGTTGCTTCTCAAAAGAAGAGCCACTGCAAAGTGTTCAAATGCTGTTCCTTGGAACAGATCCATGGTTTCCACCAAGACACCATAAAGAGAAGGGAATGTTTGAGAACTGTGGAAACTTCACATTCCTCATACTCTATGGTATTTCCTACAAACTCTTGTTCATCTTAGAGTATTAATTTTCTGATGAAAATTAATATGCAAATGCATGTTAATAAATATTATTTATTAACTAAATAATATTAATTAATCAATAAAATTAGATAATTAACAATATTGATAGAGTTCACATATAAATGTATATAATATATATGTTTTATAGTATGTATAGTATATATTGTATAATGTATATTATATACATTGTATAGATGGAACATACATGTGTTATATATACGTACATGTTATACATGTATATAAATTACACATATACATATATATTCCATCTACACAATTCATATGTGTGTATTTAAACTGTATAGAGAAAACACACCTTTAAACAATTTATACAATTACCTCAATAAACAAATGTTCACTGAGAGCATTTTCAAAGTGTTAATGTAATAGCCCATATTTTAAAATACATGAACAGTTAAAAATAGTCTTTGCTTACATGACAGACAACATAGCATTTTAACTTTTAATTATATGGCTTCTTTCTTTTTAAAGGCTAGCTTTATGATAACTCAGTTTTGCCATTTTAGCATATTTAAAAATTTATTTTTCCCATCTTTCACTTTTTAATTTTTTATAATAATTACAGTTTATTCACTTGTATCCCAGTTGTAGCACCTCCAATCTTACCCTCTGTTCCTCATTTCTTCCCATGTTCCTCTCCAAGTCCACTAGTAGAGGAGGTCCTCCTCCCCTTCCATCTGACCCTAGCCTATTAAGTCTCATCAGGACTGACTGCAATGTCCTCCTCTGTGGCCTGGCAAGGCTGCTCTCTTTGGAGGTGTCTGTGAGGCCTATTTTCTCCATGTTTATTGTATACCATTCAGGTCTTCCATCATCTACCCATCACATTCTTAAACTCCAAGTCCAGTAGTCGTATAATAGTATTATTCCAGGGATATCAATTTAACATAAGAGCTGCAATCAGCCAATAAATATTCATGTAATTTAAATTATTTTGTCTCAGACGGAGAATATATATGTTGAAAGTCTATCTACTGGATATTTAGATGGCTACTCCAGCTGCCTTCTTGTGTCCATTTTATTGGAAAAGTTTTTAACAGCTCTTTACTCTGAGGTAGTGTCTATCTTTGTTGCAGAGGTGTGTTTCTTGAATGTTGGATCCTGTTTCCACAACCAATCTGTTAGTCTGTGTCTTTTAATTGGAGAGTTGAGATCATAGAGTTAATAGATATTAGTGACCAATGATTGTTAGTTTCTTTTATTGTGGAGTTGGTAGTGATACCAACTTGATTATTTTCATTTGCTTTTTTGTTGTAAAGTTATCTTTATCCTGTGTTTTCTTGGGTGTAGTTCATCTCATTGGATTAGAGTTTTTCTTTTTTTGTTTTTGTTTTTTCTAGTATCTTCTGTAGGGCTGGGTATTTTCTTCTTATGCTGCTTTCTAGAATATTTCAGAGTCTTCACATAAATTGTATAAGCTTCTTCGCATACCACTCTTTCTTATGTCATATATGAATTCAGCTCTATAGAGCCCATTTTTCTATTTTGGGAGATACAATAAACAGTTGATCCTTTTCTTCTTATATCTCCCAACATTTAATTATTGTCAGCAAATTTGTTGAAATTAGTTACTGGTATTAATTTTATTCTACCTTCGTGGGTAGAATGAGGAATAAATGTTTATTTCATTCACAACACCTTCAAAATATTAGCTCTAATAGTCTTCATTATATGCATTTTCTCCTTTTACTTCTTTTTTTGGTTGTTGTTCTAACAGACATACTAGACACAGGTCAGTGAATTTAATGTTTTCAGGAATTTAACAACTATTTAGAAATGACATTTCTATAGCAGCTACTACACTAAATGTAATGATATAACAACCATCAAGGAGACAAGGTCTCGTTCTCATAGACCATACAGTTTACTGAGAAGGTAGATGGAAACATATAGCATACATATAATCAATAAACAATGATAAGGCATCCACACATTTTGTATAGATCCCTCTAATGTTTCTCACCTCTTCTTGTTTTCAGCAAGTTAAATGTTTGCATATACTTAGGGGCTTCTCTTTTGGAAAATCCGTTATTGTTACTAATTGGTGAGGTTGTATTCTATGTCTTTGATAATAAGCTGTATGATGTTCATTTGACTAGCCAATTTATGGAAGCCCCCAATAATATATATATATATATATATATATTAAAGTATCTGGCTGTGTTTTGCACATGTACTGAAAACTTCAGTGAGGCTGAATTCAAAAATATTAGAATAAACTGCTCGGTTGAGAAAAATTTAAGGACACACAGCATCCACTTGTGGTATGATAATTGCTCATATATATATATGAGTATATATATGATAGTAGTTTCCTCCTCAGCATGGAGCTTCACTAATAACAACATACAGGGCAGAATTTGATTACTAAAGGAAGCCTCCATATAAGGACTAATGCTGACATTCATGCTGGGTTCCTGGGCAGAAACACTTTCCATGTGTTTTTGAACTCTATTGATAAAGGACTAAGAGTGTCTTTTGTACTGGTATTTAAAAGCCTGAGGTGTTATTAAATACAGCAGATTAAATACTTTTGATTAGTGACACCTTTTAGCAAGTCACTGAATGCATGTTTGGTCGTGAGGTCTTCCTGAAAGCAATGTTGATGGAAGGAAGGGAAAGTAGGTGTCTTAAAATGACAGAAATGTATTGTTTCAAACAGAACTGTCAGGAAGACAAATAAAGGGTTATTCCTGAAGCAGTCTGATGAAATGAGGCAAATACATGATGGAAGAATTTTTCATCTGTACAGAATAGTAAGTGGAAAGATTATAGACCAGCAGCAAATGTAGTATGTAACAAAAGTTTCAGGAGTGAGGAGGAGAGATGCATCATGAAATTTATAGAGGTAATCTAAGAGCAAACCATGCTTAACAGGAATCAAATTAAAAAAAATAATCCTTTTTGTTTTATATTTCTTTTATTTTTTGAAATTTTAATATAATTTCATAATTTCTCCTTTTTCTTTCCCTCATCCAAGGTCTCTTTGTTCTCGCTTAAATTCACACACTTTTTTGTTGTTATTATACACATATACATATACAATTCTAAATACAGCCTGATCAGCCTATATTATATTAGGTGATACATATTTTTAGAGATGACCATTCAATATTGGATACCCAACTTCTATAGTCTTCCCAGAGTAAGACCATTTCCCCCTTTCCCCTCATCATTTCTTGGTTGTCTCTAGTTCTTTGTACAGGGTTGATGCTTCTGCTGTCCATAAATGTAGACATCTCTATTGATGTTTCTTACCTCTCAATATTTAATTATGGAAGAGATGGTACAGCTCTGCAATAGACAGTTAGCACTGGCCGAGCATATAAGAGGCCTTGTGTCTAACTGACAATAGAAAAAAAAAAAAAACTTAAAAAATCATATAATTTATTGATAAAGGTAGAGTATCAGCTCACAAACTTTTCATGCTAAATGAATGTTAAAAAGTCAATATCAACATTGTACTGAGATTTTGTAAATACTATAAGTAAGTAAAATAGTATAAGTAAGTAAAATTAATTTAAATCAAATAAATATATTTATATAAGTAAGAATAACATCCAGGGGACAATGTTGGTTAATCTTCATCATTAACTTGACTAGACTTAGAATAGCACAAGAGAACAGATCTCTGAGCATACCTCTGTGGGTGTTTCCAGAGTTTTAACTAAAGACAAAAAGAATGACCTAAATATGAAGCATCCCTTGGCTGAGTTTTCCAGCCTGAATAAAAGGGGGAAAATGGAGAAAGTGAGCTGAGCACCAATGTTCATCCTTTTTTCCTCAGTAGGAGATATGATGTCATTAGCTGCTACCCATGCCTGCCTTCATGCCTGCCTCACTGAGATAGATTGTATCTTCTCAAATTATGAGTCAAGCGAACTCTGAGTTGTTTTAATCACATGTTTTGAGGAAAAAGCTAGTCCAAAAATTGTTCTCCAGAAATGGTTTGAAGCTATGGTAAACTTGACCATATAGTTGGAAGCCTTTTGATATGTTTCACAGGAAGAATGTGGACCCATTTGGAGCTATGGGCTAAAGTAGCCCTGGGCTGCTTGCTATAAGCACAGATGAAAGTGGTGATTCTGTTGGATACTCCAGAAGAGGAAAATGATAATAAATTTAACGTAAGAATTTAATGGGGACAAGAACTCTGTTGAAAACTTTCCTAGAGGCCATTCAAAATATATTCTGGTAAAGAATCTGGCTGTGTTTTGCACATGTACTGAAAACTTCAGTGAGGCTGAATTCAAAAATATTAGAATAAACTGCTCGGTTGAGAAAAATTTAAGGACACACAGCATCCACTTGTGGCATGATAATTGCTCATTGCTCATTGATCCACAGCAGAAAATTAGGAAGACCTGAGAATTTTGCAGTTTGGTAAGGAAAGGAAAATAACTGAGCTTAATATTACATTATAAGAGTATGGGAGAAATTGGCTGCAACTGTTAGAGATCAGCACCATCAAGAAAAACTTTATTCTTTGCAGTTGCACAATAGAAATGCTGCCAAGATTCTCAAAAGCTTCTGAGTATAGGCAATACGCGATAATGGCAGAGTCCTAGCAAAGAAGCTCTGAGAAGCCTTGCATGAGTCTGTGCATATAAAGCCTAAATTGCAATACAGATGGAAAGTTGGAAATTCCAGGACCATGGGACATCTTCCAGGGAAAGTTGCACATATAGCCTAGAGACAGCCCTAAGAGAGATTAATTAGTTGCATATGTATTAGTCAGGGTCACTTAGAGAATCAGAACTGATAAAACTACATATGCATAACTGGATTCATTAAAGTGTGTCTTAGCTAATGATCTGACTATTCCAACAATGATTGTCTACTGATGGAGAATCCAAGAATCCAGTAGTTTCTTAAGCAGGATGGAAAAACAAAACAAAACAACAAAAACAAAAACAACAACTCAAAACAGCTTCAGGAAGTTCCCAAATCTGACAAGATTCACTAGGCCCTCACCCTGTGGAGTTAGCAATTAATGCTACAAGTCCATTTCAGAAGACTCAATCTGCAAAGAATAGTTTGAGACCAGACCAGCTGCCTAAAAGAATCAGAAACCACCCAAGCTGTCTGGAAGAAGTTTAGATCAGAGTCACTAGGAAAGGACATTGTCTAACTTATTGGTCTGCCTGTAGGCAGTGTGCTCCAGATTCACAGCTTTGTTTGTTTGTTTGTTTGTTTGTTTTTTGTTTTTGTTTTTTTTTAAGCTTTGCTGTTGCAGATGTCTGTGAGGAATTTCTATTTTTGTGAGTAACCTCAATAAAACTCATAAATTCAAGTTGGACTTTGGTGGTATCCTCACTTTTGTGTGTCATGAGCTCCCTATCAGGGGTGAGTAGACTTGTCCATCATTGCCCCAGGGAAAGTTTTGTCACAACAGTCCAGGAGGCTGTATTTCTCAGCTGCTCTTCAGTGTGCCTGTAAATCCTGGAGTAGACTCCATTACCAATGAAGGGATGAACTTGCCACTGAGAGTGAGGGCAAGCAAGCACTTCCTTTCTCCCTGTCCACTATATGGACTGCCACCAGAAGGTATGGCTCAGGTTTAAGGAGGATCTGGAATTAGGGTAGATCTTTCCACTTTAAGTGGTTCAATTAAGAAAATTCTCTCACAGATATTCCCAGCAACTTGGATTTTGGTTAATTACAGGTATAGTCAAGCAGAAAATATAATAGCCATCACAGCAGGTAACAGAAATAGACATGTGTATTTGGAGCCTAGATGATGCTACCATTGACACTAGGTATTAGATATGAAGCTTCAGGGTATTTGCTCTTTCAGTTTTGTTTTGTTGCAATCTTTCATTTTCGTGATCTCATTCTCCTAATTTTCAATGAGAACGTTTATTCTGAGTTATTGGAAGTATGTAACATGTTTACTAAATTTATAGGAGCTCTTGAGTCCCAAAAAATATTTTTGGACTTTTGAATAGTGTTGTGACTATTAAAGGTTGCAGAGACTTTTAGAGATATGTTAAATGTATTTTGCATTACAAAATTAATGTGAGAGTTCAGAGGCTAATAGTAAAAAAAATATGATTATTTATTATTTGATGTGTTTGGATGTCATATAGGCAAGGTGAGAGTTGGGACAGTCAATTTTTACTGTCAATTTTACTGGCTTTAGGAGTTCTACTTTTGGTTGTGACTTTGAGGGTGTTTTACAGAGGCTTAGCGGAGAAATGAAGAGCCACCCTAAAGCTGGGCCTAACAATCATGGGCTGGTGGGGCAGACTGAATACAAAAGGGAGAAAGTAAGCCAAGGTTTATCGCATCTCTCTGCTTCTTGTCTGTAGACCCAGAGTTAATGGTTAATTTATAGACCTGTTTGCATAACATCTCCTCCAAGAGACTATGTTATCTCAAATTCATCTTAGAGCAGCAGTTCTCAACCCCCTTTGGGGGTCAAACCACCCTTTTGCAGGAGTTGTCTAAGACCATGGGAAAACACAGATATTTATGTGATAAATCATAACAATAGCAAATTACAGTTATGAAGTAGTGACAAAAATAATTTACGGTTGGGGGTCACCACGGCATGAGGAGATGTATTAAAGAATCATGGCATTGGGAAGATTGAGAAACCACTGGCTTAAAGTCCCTTCAAGGTTGCTTAGTCGGTACACTATCTGAGTCTTCATTCATGTAGATGGAGTCTCACATAAAGACATCTTGGATCATGAAAGCAGATGACGTATAGAGTGTATCTATGAGAATGATATCTAAAGGTCTTGAAATTCTGCATAAGCCAGAAGCCTCTTGACTATTAATGTTATGGAACTGAATTTGGAAAGTGTTTATAAAGTGTCAACGTGGAGAAGACACCACTCAAGCATAGGAAGCCATCTTTCAGATGTCATGTGTACATGATAAAAAGAAGCTGGTTTCTGTTCAATCTGTTCTCTCCAGAGTTGCACATATCTGAGGTAATGACTGTGACAAAACAAAGGATAAACTAGTGGGTGTTTTAGAGTGATGTGTTCAAGATGTTTTTTCCCCTGAAGTGACTCTGTATCAGTCATTTACATTGTCAACTGAAAATCTACAGAATGATATTTTGCCCATAATTTATTATTTTTACACAAAAATATAAATATAAATCAAACCCCTACGTATCAAAACCCATTCATTGCATCTCCTAAGGGTAGAGTAACTTGTATGTATTTTATTTATTCACAATACAAAGTTGAAGTTACATCTAAACAACCAAGGTCATTGTGCCTAGAAGGTTTCTGACTTTATTTTTGCCTGTATATTATTCGGTATAATCTCTTCTTATAGTAAGAAAATGCACTGCTTTCTTATCAGTGATTCAATCCATATATTATCAAGTTCAAATCCACACCACACTGCAGTCCTGTGTCCCCAGAATTCATGGTTTGAAAAAAAAGAGCATGAACTAGTAATCCACTTATTATTACTGAGACTTTCAAGAACAGAAATTGCGTAATTCTTTTTAAAAATTTTAATCCATGATACATTAGTAATGGCTTAATACTTAGTGTCAAAAAATTGGTTATATTTACAACAATATATATTAAACTCATAAAATTAATTATCTAACAAGGAAGGTAAAAATTGAACAAAGTATTTTAGAACTAACGCAACCACAAAACATCACAGTTAATCTTTTATGCTCATTTTTAATACCAATAATTACCTAAATTAATTTTAAATTATTCCCTGGCTATGTATATGATTTATACATAATATATTTATGCTATTTAAGATATTTTAGTATGAAAATTTTAAAACATGATATATAGGATTCAAAACAATCTCTGTACAAACTTACTAGTACCATGAAGAGTATTTGAAGAGATAATGAAAGTGCCGTGATGGGTTGTTACTTCACTGGCCTTTTGAAAAATGTTTCCTAAAGAAGACACTAAAGGGAATGATGGAAAATGTGGACTTAATCAAGAAATAAAATATGCCTATATTATGCAAGGCTTTGGATATGCTCAAATAATCAGCTTCAACACTTTAATCTCACCCTTAAAGGAACTTTACAACAGTAATACAAATCAACTTCATTTTTATATGAGCAATTTTTAAAAAGAATGAAGGAGAGTCTTCTGACCTTTGGAACAATGTGTTTGCCATGCGTTACTTAGCCTTCTTATTTTTATTTTTATTTCTTGCAACATGATCCAGTAATAGAAAGACAACAGAGCAATTTATTATTTTTACTATACAACATTTCATATTACATAGAGATACTGTCAGTGGAAAGATTGGCTTGTTCCTTTAATGCAATAACAAAATGACAGTTTTTATGATGAACTTCTTACTCACCCAGCTCCTGAGTCAGCTCATCTAGTCCTTGAATTACCAGTATCCTGAAAAACACACAGTGACATTCATTAGCACAGTCATTGTTAGATATTTACATTTCTCAATACATGCTAATATTTTGGTCATTCATAATTGCCAACAATTCATTGAAACAACTAACAGCCTCTCAAATTGTTTGTAACCATATGAAAAGGAAGCTCTAATATTAATTCAGAACATCAGTTACAAATGGCTTGGTTAGGCTTGGCTTAATTATAAATTATAGAAGGAATCCAGTGCATATGGCCACGATAAATCTCTTATCTACTTTTGAATCTGCCATTAAAAGTACAAGATTGTTGTCTGAAATAACATTTGCTAGAATTGTATCTAAAATAATTTACAATGTATGTGATAATTTCACATAATTTAAAAATCAGTACTTGAACTGAAACATAATAAACAAATACCTCATAACTTCATGGAAGATGTAAGCACATTGTTTTATGACCACACTCTAAATAAAAGTGGACTACAATGTGTGCATGTAACATGCAAAAAAAAAAAAAAAAAAAAAAACTAAAAAAACAAAAAAACAAAAGAACAAAAACCAAAAAACCAGCAACAACAACAACAAAAAACAGATCCAAGGCAATTAAAGAACTTCACTGGGGAGTTTAAATGTGACTGCAATCTTTAAAGTCGACTTAATATCAATGAATGAAAAGTGACTGAATTAACGATTATAGATGCTTTTATGTTTTCACAATGCAAAGTTTCTAAATAAATCACTGCAGAAAATATCTAAACAGCACACACTTCTAGAAGGCCACCCAGCAACTACACAATTCTAGTTATTCAAATGTATAGTATCTAACTAAAAAAATGTTATTTGATTGAATAAAGATATCCCTTTGCAAGTATGGTTTGCTTAGTTACATTAAATAATTTACATATTTCTCATTTGTTGAATAGGCTTGTCATTTCCTTGTTGGACTGTGAAGTCCAATGGTTACTACGGACTGGATGATAGTCATTTTGTTTTTGTTACTTCTCTCTTTAAGAGAAATTATACTTTTCCTACCATGTAATTCTCTGAAAGGAAAAGGAAAAAAATCACTTAAACAAGACATTATTCACATTAAAGCTTAACATCATTTAAGATATGGACACATTGTTTTATGACCACACTGTAAAAGCGGACTTATGTTTGAAATGTGCAAGAATCAACAGAGTCAAGATAATTTTGACTGAAATTATAACTCCCTGGGTTGAAAAATGCTTATGAAGACAGTTAAGAGTTCTAAGCTCTGGTGCATATTTTTACAGAGAAATGTCATGGAAACAGCTTTTAATTGGAGTTATTAAAAAGACTGGAGAGGGGAGCAGATTCAAATATCTGTAATGAGTTAACTCAGTTTATACCACTGTGGAATGCATGTACCTAAAGGCCTTTTTTGCTATATCAGATACACTTTCCCACAAAAGCCTCTCCAAACAATGAAGTAATAAACTTAAGGGAGTATTTTTTTTTACATTTTTATTAAATTTTTATTTTTTATATTAATTACAGTTTATTCACTTTGTATCCAAGTTGTAGCCCCCTTCCCTCCCAATCCCACTCTCCCTCTCTCATCTCCTCCCATGCCCATCTCCAAGGCCACTGATATATTTTATAATGTATACGCATGCTGATATCAGGGATCTTAAGCTAGAAACATTAAAAACTTAACCTTATTCCTAATATTCCTTAAAATTTGAATTTAATTCAACAATATGTTGTTGGCAATGAATGTTGTTTACTGATCCATTTGTTCTGATAAAAGTGTGTATTTAATAAAGTATTAAAATCTTCAACTAAAGTCCATGAGAGGATAAAACCTAGAACCTCTGCTCGGATGTGACCCGTGATAGCTCAGTAATCAATTGGTTTCCCATAGTAAGGGGAACAAGGACTATTTCTAACAGGAACTCAATGACTGGCTCTTTGACCTCCCCACCTCCCAAGGGAGGAGCAGTACTGTTAGGCCACAGAGGAGGACTTTGCAGCCAGTCCTGAAAATACCTGAAAAAAGGGAGTCATATGAAAGGGGAGGAGGTCCTCCCCTATTAGTGGACTTGGAAAGGGGCAGGGAGGAGATGAGGGAGAGAGGGTGGGATTGGGGAGGGAATGAGGGATACAGCTGGGATACAGAATTAACAAAATGTAACTAATGAGAAAGATAAAATTATAGAAAAAAATCTTAAAAATGCAGAATTTTGAACAAAATTTTTGTTTAATATTTCTTTTACAACTCCTGTTTTCTATTACTTCTAATCTTACAATGTAAAAACATTACTTTTGCATGTTTTGCAGGTGTTTTCACATCCTGATCTCAGTTTCTTTATGTGCTATGAGTGGAGTAATTCATATGCTCACATATGTATTTGTATGCATGTACTTCTAGAATAAATTGTTTGGCTCACATTTTCATCTTTATATGTGACCCACATAATTTTTATCATAGTATCTTTCTAATGAAACTTGAAATCAGAGTGTATGTGACTTTCAATGTTTTATTTTTTTAAATTTATTTATTTTTATTAATTACAGTTTATTCACTTTGTATCCCCCCATAAGGCCCTCTCTCCTCCCTTCCCGGTCCCATCCTTCCTCCCCCTTCTTCACCCATGCCCCTCCCCAAGTCCACTGATAGGGGAGGTCCTCCTCTCCTTCCTTCTGATCTTAGTCTAGCAGATCACATCAGGAATGGCTGCATTGTCATCTTCTGTGGCCTGGTAAGGCTGCTCTCCCCTCAGAGGGAGGTGATCAAAGAGCAGTCCAATCAGTTTATGTCAGAGGCAGTCCCTCTTCCCATTACTATGTAACCCACTTGGACACTAAGCTGCCATGGACTACATCTGTGCAGGGGTTCTAGGTTATCTCCATACCTGGTACTTGGTTGGAGTAGGAGTGTTTTATTTTTAAATAAAGTGTTTTGATTATCTTGGGCCTTTACATTTTCAGTAATCACAATTGTAAAATCATACAAAAGATCTTGCTGTGATCCTCATTGGCAAGCAGTCAATATTGAGAGAATTACAATCTTAACAAGACATGTCCTTTTGACCTCTGAGGCATCGTCTTCTTATTTGGGCTTTATTTAGTTTTTCACCCTCAAAGCTGAAGTTTTAATTGTGTATGTATTACACATTGTTTTAGATTTATTCTCATGTATTTCAGACTATTATGCACTGATATTTTAAAAAAATCCTTCTATGTGATTACTGCTACACTATAGAATTATAATCACTTTTTGTCTATCGATTTGTATTCTGCAAAATCACCAAATAGCCAATTCTTGGATCTCATTCTCAGTTACTTTTCTTGATCATTTTGGTTCTTTGTTCCTAGAATCTCCTTACCTGTGTAAAGTTAACTTCATATTGCATGCTGGAAGAAGACCTTCTCCAGATCTTTCTGAGTTCTGTGTAACTCTTTCCACTGCTAAATGCCTAGGATTCAGGCTGCTTCGATTTCCAAGAAGAAAGCTGAGGTGACTGTTGGGTTGAACTCATTTGTCTTCTTTTCTATCACAGTCCCATGCTGATGTTGTTTCCAAACTTAAACCATTAGCATTCATATCAGTTTGAAGACTCTCGTTACTTTTTCATTTTATTTTATTGCAATGGCATAGTGATAAATTCAACCTGAGGAATAAGAATATGTTTACCATACACTTTCAGGGGTTTCAGTTCATAGCTGGTGCTTCTTTTTTTCTTGGGGTCTGTGCACTGCACCATGTCTATCCTGTACCCTATGATTACAACCGACTTATAAGTGAGTATATACCATGAGTGTCTCGCTGGTTCTGTTACCTCACTAGGGATGATCTTTTCTAGTTCCATCCATTTGCCAGCAAATTACATGATTTCCTTGATTTTAATGCTTGAATAGTGTTCCATTGTGGAAATGTACCACATAATCCACTTTTCAGTTGAGGGACATCTTAGTTGTTTCCACTTTTTGGCTCTTATAAATAAAGTTGCTATGAACATAGTTGAGCAAATGTCCTTGCTGTACAGTGAAGCATCTTTTGGGTGCATGCCTAGGAATGGTGTAGCTGGGTGTTGAGGTATGACTATTTTCAGGGAAAGTCCCATATTGATTTCCAAACTGGTGGTACAAGTTTGCACTCGCACTAGCAATAGAGGAGTGTTCCCCTTTCTCCACATCCTCATAATCATGCGTTGTCACTTGAAATTTTGATCTTTACCATTCTGACAGGTGTAAGATGGAATTTCAGGGTCATTTAAGTGGATCAAAGTCCTCAGCATAAAACTAAATGCACTAAATTGGCTAGAAGAGGATGTAGGTAAGAGCCTTGAACTCATTGGCACAGGAGACAACCTCTTGAACAAAACACCAACAGCTCAGGCTCTAAGATTTACAATTAATAAATGGGACCTCTTGAAACTGAAAAGCTTCAGCAAAGCAAAAAAACACTATCAATAAACAAAAATGGCAATCTACAGATTGGAAAAAGATCTTCACCACATCTGAAAAAGTGCAAATATCCAGAATATATAAAAAAAAACTTAAGAAATTAAACACCAACCAACCAAATAATCCAATTACAAAATGGGATACAGAGCTAAACAGAGAATTCTCAACAGAGGAATCTCGAATGGTGGAGAAGCACTTAAAGAAATGCATTCCCTACTTCCAATGTCTATCCTGTTTGCCCTTCTGAATGAGGATTAATCACCTTCCCTAGGATATTTCCTGTTGTTTAGCTTCTTTATAACTATAGATTTTAGTATGTTTACCCTATTTTATATAGCTAATATCCAATTAGAAGTGAGTATATACCATGTTTGTCTTTCTGCCTCTGGGATATGTCACTCAGGATGATCTTTTTTACTTTCATCCATTTTTCCTGCAAATTTTATGATTTCTGTGTTTTCAGTTGGTGAGTAGTATCCCACTGTGTAAATGCACCACAATTTCTGCATCCATTCCAACATCTATGGGGTGATTTACTAACAATTTTGTTTGGTGAAAGCTTAGAAGTCCAGGATTCCTATTGTCCCAATGAGAAGGCAGAACAACCTCCTTTAAATATCTTTTCCTCAGGCTATAGTGAGAAAAAAAGAAAAAAAAAAAGAAGCATGTTAGACACTAGCTACACAGATAGATTTCACACTTTTAAGTCTAGATATAAACGTTAGCATTTAACAGAAAAGAATGGCACATCCTTTGCTAATCATTGGGAAAGCTTAAAGCCAGTAAAAAAGCATACACTTACATAAAAGGAAAGCCACTTGTCTCATCAGAAAAAAAATTAATTTAGATTAACATTTTTAATATAAAATTTTCTTACGAAAAGAAGAAAAAATCTCTCTTAACTTAAACTGCAAGGAATCTTTAAAGATTTGAAACTTGGTACCATTTTCAGTAATGCTGCATCAGCGTCTCCTGCCAATTCACATCTCTACAGTATTTCCTAAACAGAAGTTTATTCTATTATACTATATATGGTGCACGAAAATCTTTTGAGACTCATTCTAACATACTTGTCTTCAACTAAATTATATTTATAAATTGAAATTGATTTTTCAATTCCTTAAGGTTCTGTTAACAAATTTCCCTTGTATTGAAATTGCTATGCAATTATTAATAGTATACAATTGATTAAAACATGAAAAATAAAATTTTACTGGAAATATAATTCTTTATAAGTTGATAGGTATTCTAAAATTAATTCACATGTCCATAAATAAATATGACTTATCCTAGAACAAAGAATGATTTATTCAAAATTAGCAGCAAACACAGAGAAATTATGTGGGCCAGCACTTAAACACCAACACTTACAAATTAGCTCTTTCTATTAAATTCATTATTTACAAGATTCCACTCAGCATATTCCAATTGAATTACTATAAAGCAAATAAGTGAATGAAGTTCACAAATAATTCAACAGACATTGATAAGGCATAATGATTCTATCTGTAGCCTGACAGCACAAGTAAAGATAATACTTTCACAGTTTCCAATAATATGTTGATAAATTTTAATTATGCTGAACCTTCTGTAACCTTCAACAAAGGTCTGAGTCTGAGATTTTTAAGCTTCTACTTGAAACAATGCAAAGTAAAGCAAATGAGCTAGTTCTTTTATTACACAGACTACACAAACACGAACAGTTTGGACTGATAATACTGGTTTTGTGTGTTTTATTTCTTCATTTTTAATTATCTGTTTTGTTTATACAATTAAACTGTAATTTAACATACAGCAGGAAAGGTACGTAAGACGTAATCATGACCTGTTACTGCCAAAAAAAAAAAAAAAAAGGAAAAATGTAATTTTAATGTGACAGCATAGAAAACACATCTTTGCATTGTGTATAGGCCTTCAATTCTAAAACCTCCTTTTCTATTTTGGCCACTGGTCATTTGTCAAATCTACTTAAATATGAAGACTTCGAATTCCTTCACGGTGTCTACCCTTTAGATATTCGTTCAAAACCATGAACAACTACCTTAAAAATCCTAAGGCCTGGAAGGTAGCCTGGCTGTTAAGAACATCTGCTACTCTTCCAGAGGAAATTCCATCACTCATATATCAGCTCCCAGACCACTGTAACTCCAGTCCTGAGAAATCCCATGCCCTCTTCTAGCCTCTTCCAACACCAGGTACACATGTGGTATACAGACACATATCTGGGCAAAACACTCATACATACAGAATAAATCAAATATGCATAAAATAATTGAATCCTGTGAGTATATTTTCTTTCTTTTTTTTTTATAAAATGGGGCTGATAATAATATGAGACAGTTGGCATCAAACAAATGAAGACCTACTTCAAGAACTGTTTTGTTAACTGAAAACTTCCAATGCAAGTATAAAAGATTGGTCTACTCTGCTGGTTTGTGTGCTTCTTTTAACATTCACGTAAATGTTGTTATTTCCAACCACATCCTCAGATCTTCTTGCTTTTAAAATATTTAGCATTTAAAATTATGGGTCCAAAGGAAGGGGAGGAGGACCTTCCCTATCAGTGGACTGGAAAATGGACAGAGGAGAAGAGGAAGGAGGGCAGGATTGGGAGAGGACTAGGAAGGGGGCTACAGTTGGGATATAAAGTGATAAAGGATAATAAATAAGTGAATAAAATACAAAAATATTATAAGATACGTGCGTGTATGAGAGTGTGAATGTTTATCCTTACAGGGATATATGTGTATATATCCATACCTTGTGTTTAATAAAACATGCCTTATCTATAATTTCCACTTTTGCTAAAGAAATTTTGAAATTCCCAATCCTCCCATAAAAATGCTTCTACCTCATGGAAATCCTGTGCTGTATTTATACCATAGGCTACTCTCCTTGCATATGATTTTTAAACACTGCTTAGCTGAAAGTGGCTGACTTTGCAGTCTCATTATTTGTGTGAGTTTTCAGTATCTCTTCCACATTCTTTCCACCAGCAGCATATGGCCTATTCAGTAAATACTGGTAATTATTCCACTGAGCTTTGGTGACAATGAATGTGTGTGTTATTGGAGATAAATTGTGCAATCTGGGAGGAAAACAAAGATGAGGTTTTTTTTTCTGCTTGGGTATTTTTACCCATTGTGCAGTGGAGGCAGATGCGCAGATCCATACAGGAGCAGGATAATACCTCGGAAGAGGCTGTTTTGCAGCACTTTCCAGCCTCTCTTTATCTGAGTCTCTGGTTTATCGGAATGTCTCTCACGAGCTCTTCTGTTATATGGATCTAAGTCTTTTACCCTGAAGGTTGTGACTAAGGTTATGAGTATAAAATTTCCCTCTAAGCAAAATCTAAACTAAATCTGAATGCAAATATCGCATGGCATAAAACCTAAATATTTAATACCCCTTGATTAAATATCAGGACTTATTTTCTTTGGCTTATGACAAAATCAACATTTATCTTGACAAAGGGGGTAGGTGCACCAATGTCTGTAACCAGCAGGTTTATGTTTAGGAGAAAATGTTCTTCTATTTTAACTTTTCCTCAATGGATCATTATTTTAAAATCTAAAAGCAAAAATCCCTCACTTTTCCAAAACTACAGTGCAATTAAATACCAGCAAACAGTTCCCAAAAAGCTATAATTACTACTATCAAGGAAAAATCTTGTGCTCAATTATCAGTGCCTCATATTTCCCAACATAAATAAATATGAAGTAAGACAGACTCATTTATGCATCAGAGCTGGAAATATGTCAGGATTTTCTTTTCTGTGAGGGAATTAATTTTTTATGACAAAACAAAGAGGAAAGTTTTACTGTGGAATTACTACTATAGTTGCTTATCAGAGCCATTTCTTCTTGTTTATCTCATGAACCAGAAAGGAACCGCTGAGTCAGAAAAGTAATGACAAGTTTTGACATGCATGCAGTCTGCACTATGGAAAACATATTTAAAAAATACAGTGCACTCCACTTTTTAAAGGTTTGCTCAGTCAGTTGTAGGTTCATAAGAAGCTAAGAAAGCCCAGAAAATTCTCTGGACTCTATCATCCTTATGAAGACCCAAGCTAACATTTAGGTAGAGTGTGAGTATACATAATCTCTATGACATGCCTTAGTTTCCAAGAATCACTGAATCTCACCTATATTCCTAAATCGTGAAGAATACTATAAAGTGTTTGCCTTAATTCTTACCACCTATCTATCTAAACAAAATCGGATGTTCCAAGTTATATAAGACATGGATTTTGAGACAAGAAACAAAGATAATGCTAATCTATACCACACTTTGTTAAAATCCAATACAATAAGTTCTTTGTAAAAGTCTCTATGATGCAAACACTTGGTCACAGTGAGCCTGCTGTCTTCTTAGAGATCTTGCTTGCTCAAATGAGTCAAATGAAAGGAAATTGAGGTTTTGAGTGTCTAGAGGCTATACTGAAAAAGAAATCTCAAAGAAAAAGTGGCTCATTCACTTGGCTCTTAACCTGGTTACCCAGCAGTCTTAACACAGGTTTTTGGCTGGAATGTTTGTGCAGTTTCTAGACACAATAAGTTCACTTTTCCAAGACTGTAGGTATCTATAAAGGTCAAAGAGTGAAAGCTGGGGCCACAAGGATGTCATAGCCAATACCCTCTTCTGTTTTCTCTTTTATGCTTTTCACCTTAGAATAGATTGCCATTGACAAATGGGGCCTTCTTAGTTCTCAAATATCAATGCCACTGTCAGGTAATTTGTTAAGCCATCATGGCCTCCCTTTTGAATTAGATTTTTGTTGTTTCTCGAAAGAACTCATGAATATTGAAGTTTTTATGTGTGCTTTTCTGGACATGTAGAAAGAGAAAGCCCCTTCTTCAGAATTACAATACTAAGAGCTACTTGAATCTCAGAAACTGTATTTGGAGACATTGATATTGTAGAGGAACCAAGAAATGAATACTTCATTAAAATAACTGCAGGAAAGTTATTAGAGGAGAAATATTTCATGATCTAGAATGACAGAATCTTTTTTTTTTTTTTTTACTTTTTTAATCATTGCTCAGTTTTTTCTAAAATTGATTTAGGACAACTTTCCAAATTTAATTGCCAAAGAATACTTATCATATTTTAAGTTCCTTAAACTTTTTTTTAAATTAAGTTCCTTAAACTTTGAGAAGAGTATTTGTGAAAAATGTTACATGGAAAATATGCTCAACAATATGGAATGAGAGAGAGGAAAATTGGAATTTAGCCAAAGGGCCAAATAATTATAATTCATCAAAGTTGGTAAGTACCAATAAATGTCTCAACCAAGTATATTCAAATTATTTAGGTTTCTCTGTATTGGCTATAGAAAAGAAAAACAAGATTGTAGCTCAACTCACACAAAGTTCAAATCAGAATCACCACATCTGAAACAACAGTTTAAATAAATGGTCATGCCCTATTTCATAGAAAGGCTTCATACCAATAATAGTAGTAGTAGCAGTACTAATATAATTAGTAACTATGTATTTGTCCCCTGAAAACCAAATAATTGTTTATAATGTATACAAACATAGTATTTTCTGAGCCTTATCTGGGAGAAAAAAAATAGAAAATAGGGAGGAGGTTATAGTAATTGGACTACATTTATGTATGATTTAACTCATGCTGGTAGGGAATTTTTGACAAAGCTGCTTCATTTAATAAGAGTTAGCATATTTTCAAAACTTTTTTTTAAGGAAAATCTTTTTTTATTATCATTCATTACAATTTATTCAATTTGTATCCCGGCTGTGGCACTCTCCCTCCCTCATGTCCTCTCAATCCCACCTTGCTTTCCTCCTTCCCTCCCTCTGCTTCCCCCAAAGCAGTACCTTCCTAATAGCATTTCCAGACCAGGTCAAAGAGGTCAGTCTCAGGGATGGTAGGTAGAATAGCAGAATCATAAAAATGGCAAAACTCAGCCTCAGCAAGTTTCTCACATCATTGTTACATTCCAGTTACAGAAGAGGCAGGACTCTGAGACTTGATGCAGGTATACTTTGGTAGACTAATTAATAATGACCTTTGGACCCTTTCACTGGCCTGAACGGTGTGTTATAGAATAGCATTGATAATATCTGAAAATCACACACAAGAATCAGTGATGGCACATGCCATGCAAACTGGTAATTCTTTTCCTCAACATCAGATATTTCAGTTTTTCTATTGAAATAATAGTCAGTAAAACAACTAGGTCAAGTTTGAGCAAAATTACTAGGGAAAATAAAACTTACTATAAGAACATACTAATTATGAGTAGAAAGAGGTAGATGACCAGGCTGACACTTGAGAGAAGAAATAGGAATGCCTGAGAATGAGTCACATGGATATTTTATATACTAAACAGAGAAATAAGGGAAGAAGGTGGTTGACAATATGGCTCGGCGATTGAGAGCTCTTGCTACCTTTCTAGTCATCCTGAGTTCAGTTCCTACCATCCACACAGTCGCTCACAATCATCAATAAATATAGTCTCATGAAATGGCCTCTTCTGGTGTGCAGATAAACATACATGCAGACAAAATATCCATACACATAAGGGAAAAGGGCATGAATAGTTGGCTACATTATCAAGTAAGGTTTCACAAAAACCAACTTTTGCTCACTTTGAAAAGAGAAAGAGATGCAACTTGTGTCTATTACACTTATAAATTATCTGCTCATATTCCTATGCCCCTTGGGTGTTGGTTAAAAGGCTTGGTAATGTGTAATTTTACAATGAAATTTGGCTCTCTGTGGGTAATGTGGAGCAGTTTCTATCAACCCGACGAAGAATACTTACGTTGACTTTCAAAAGTAGAGCACATATTATGCACTCTGCATAAAAATGTTTGAGCCACTCAACAGTCTGTGTGCCAACCGTATCTGCCACACAATCCTTTTAATTCTGCTCTACGACTCTTGCAGAAAGCTGTTCTGCATTCAAATGAAGCAGATTTCTGCTACCCTTTGTGAACAATGATCACAGGAATAATGAATGAGCTGGCTATCAGTTTCATAGCAGATAGTTATAATTTATTTTCTATAGAAGGTGTACTTTTCCAGTTGTTTAGGGAGGTTTGTATTAGCATTAAGCCTTGGATGATTTAGAAGCAAAAGCGTTTGGTGATTACCACAAAGATCTGGGTTCTCAGTCTGTAAACTGTGACCTTAAGATAGATTTTTTTTTCTCCCAATTCAACTGTGGTCTCATTAATTCTAGGCACTATCCATTTAGTAAATTTATTTTTCTGAGAAAGCTATGTGAGAGATGAGCTAAGAAAATCCAAAGGGAGATTTTTCTCTCGAAGAGGAAAAGAAAAGTAAATAATCAAATTGGAAGAAATGAGTGCTCAGAGAATAAAAAAATATTCTTTGTTAAATAATGAATAAAAGCACTGAGTAGAAACAAGACATTCTTTCTATGGGTTATGAAAAAAACATATAGATTTCCTAGTATTTATAACCAATTGTTCATATATAAAAATAATAAACATGTTTTCTGAAATTACATTACAGATTCACTTAAATCAGATTTAAAATTAAAATTAAATTATACCCTTGAAAGAAGGGAAATACAATATTCTGAATTAAATAAGAAATCATGCTAATCAGAGAAAAGTTGTTAAATTCATACATAATGTTCCAGCCATTGTATTAGTAAAGAAAGTTAATTTCAGATATCACACAAATTATGAAGGAAGTACCTTTATCCCACTGTACTGCACACCAAATATAAAAATAAGCACTTGTGCCAATTTGCTGAGAATTAAGGTCTATTGTAACATCAATAGTATAGACTAAATCAAACCATTTTTTATATTTAAAATTTTAATTAAGTTTGTCTATGAGTCTCAGTATCTCCTTCAATACCCTTGTGATTAGGGTCTTTCAGAGGTCCCCTGTAGAAGGCTCCTGTCCTGTTCCTTGTCTTCTACTTCTGATGTCTATCCTGTTTGCCCTTGCGAATGAGGATTAAGCATCTTCCATAGGGTCCTCATTGTTGTTTAGGACTATGATTTTAGTATGTTTATCCTATATCATATGGCTAATATTCACTTACAAATGAGTATATACCATATGTGTCTTTCTGCTTCTGGGTTACCTCACTCAGGTTGATCTTTTCTAGTTCCCACCATTTGCCTGCAAATTTCATTATTTCCTTGTTTTTAATTGCTGAATAGTATTCCATTGTGCAAATGTACCACACTTTCTGTATCCATTCCTCCATTGATGGACATCTAAGTTGTTTACAAATTCTGGCTATTACAACTAAAGCTGCTAGAAATATAATTGAGCATATGTCCTTATTGAATAGTGGGGCATCTTAGGGAATATGGGAAGGAGTGGTGTAGCTCGATCTTGAGGTAACACTAGTCTTAATTTTCTGAGAGAGTGCCAGATTGATTTCCAAAGTGGTTGTGCAAAGTTGCATTCCCACTAGCAATGGAGGAGGGTTCTCCTTTCTACACATCCTCTCCAGCATGCATCATTCCTTGAGTTTTTTTTATCTCAGTCATTCTGATGGGTGTGAGGAGAAATATCAGTTATTTTGATTTGCATTTTCCCTGATGACTAAGGATGTTGAGCATTTCTTTAAGTGTTTTCCTACCATTAGATATTCCTCTGTTGAGAATTCTCTGTTTAGCTCTGTACCCCATTTTTTAATTGGTTTACTTGGTTTGTTGATTTTTAACATCTTCAGTTCTTTATATATTCTGTCTATTGCTTCTATAAGATGTAGGGTTGGTGAAGATCTTTTCCCAGTCTGTAGGCTGTCCTGTTCTGATGACAGGGTATAGAAGGAGATACTGAGACTCATAGCCAAACTTTAGGCATAGAGCCAGAATCCTTACAGAAGAAGAGGGAGATATAAAGACCTGGAAAGGACAGGAACTCCACAAGGAGAGCAACAGAGTCAAAATACATGGGCCCATGGGAGCCTGCAGAGAATGATACTCCAACAAAGGACCATGCATAGAGAGAAACTAGACCCCATGTTCAAAGGAAGTCCATAGGCAGCTCAGATTCAAAGTGGGTTTCCTAGTAAGGGCTACTGGGGCTCTCTCTTACATGAGCTCAGTGGTAAGCTCTTTGATCACCTTGTCTTGCTGGGGGCAGGGGGAAGGGGCACAGCCTTCCCAGGCCACAGAGGAAGATGATGCAGCCAGCTCTGAGGACACCTGATAAGCTAGGGTCAGATAGAAGGGGAGGAGGTCCTCCCCTATCAGGGGTCTAGGGAAAGGGCATAGGGTTAGAAGAGGGAGGGCAGGCAGAATTGGGAGGAGCTGAAGTAAGGGGCTGAAGAGGGGATACAAACTGAATAAATTGTAATAAATAAATAAATAAATATATAAATAAATAATTTTAAAGCTTATAATTAAATATGAATTACATTATTTTCTTTTCCCATTGCCTACAATGTCCTCTCCCTCCTGCCTCTTCAACTCTTTCAAATTCACTGCCAACTTTTCTTTTATTATTACATTACATATATGCACACACAGATACACACATATATATATATACATATATATATACATATATATATATATAACTTTTTTAATATGTTTAATGTTTCCTTTGTATATATGATTTGGGGGCAGACAACTCATTATTGGAATACCGATTAGGATACTCATCCCTGGGAAAGACTAATTCTTCTCTTCTCTTTGAAATTCTTAGTAGCCTGTAGATCTTTGAAGATCTAGGAGCTCCACTTTTTATATTAGTATGTTGTGGTGGTTTGAATTAAAATCTCCCATCTACTCATACATTTGCATACTTAGTCCTCAGTAGGTAAACTGTTTGGAAGAATTAAGAGTTGTAGACTTGTTTAAGTAGATAAAGCCTTGTTGAAGTAGATACGGCCTTGTAGAAAGTGGTGAAATACTGGGAGTAGGCTCTGAGGTTTCAAAAGCCCATTCCAGGCCCAGTGTCTTCTTCTCTGCCTACTGCCTACATGTCCATGATATAAAGCTCTCAGTTGCCTTGGCCATATGGCTTTTCATGTCAATAGGACAATTACTAAGATACAGTTCTATTGGTGGTGATTGTTTGGGACTTCTTAAGCAGTCTTTTTTTTTTTTTTTAAGATGTGATAGATAGGCCTTCCATTTCTTCTCATTTCAAGGACTCACAATCTCACATTAGACTCCTTCATCCTCTGGATCTTATTGTCTTACTGCCCTATCCTTCATGATGTTTCTGGAACTTTATGTGCAGTAGTATTGTTACAATTGTATCAGTTGTGCCTGGCCACACCTTGATGTTTTGATCAGTACTTTTTTTTGATTTTTATTTTTTTCTTATCAGTTACATTTTATTAACTCTGTGTCCCAGCTGTGTCCTGATCCCTCATTCCTTCCCAGTCCCTCCCTCCCTCATCTCCACCGTGTCCCTTTCCAAGTCCACTGATAGGGGGGGACCTCCTCCCCATTCATCTGATCCTGTTTTATCAGGTATTTTCAGGACTGGCTGCAAAGCCCTCCTCTGTGGCCTAACAGGACTGCTCCTCCCTTCCGGGGTGGGGAGGCCAAAGAGCCAGTCATTGAGTTCCTGTTAGAAATAGTCCTTGTTCCTCTCACTTTAGGAAACCAATTGGTTACTGAGCTACCACAGGCTACATCTGAGTGGAGGTTCTAGGTTATATCCATACATGGTCCTTGGTTGAATGTCAGTCTCAGAAAAGACCCTGTGCCCAGATATATTTGGTCCTTGTGGAGCTCCTTTCCTTTCCCCATCAGACTAACTCCCCTTCTTTCTTATGATTCCCTGTACTCTGCCAAAGGTTTGGTCATGAGTCTTTGCTTTGAAAACACTGCTAGTTAGAGTCTTTCAGATGCGCTCAGTAGACTCCTGTCATACGTTCAATGCACATCCCATCTGTCTTTCTAAACGAGGATTGATCATCTTACCCCATGTCCGCTCAATTGATTATCTTTTTTAGGTGTATAGATTTCATTATGTTTATCATATCTTATAGGTATATATAAGTGAGTATATACTGTGTTTGTCTTTCTCCTTCTGGGATATTTCACTCAGAATGATCTTTTCTAGATCCTACAATTTGCCTGCAAATTTCACAGTATTTTGACCAGTTGTGATTTTCTGTAGTGGTCTCCATCTGCTACACAGCATAGTTTCATTGAAGAGGAGTGAAAGCCATGCTTATCTATGGGCATACAGATAAATTTAATAATACAGTTAGGAATTATGCTGGACTAGTAAGGTGAAGGTAGTAGATTCTTTTCTATACCCATCTCTTTACTAGCTCTGAGTATTATTAGCCTCTAGTACCAAGTGTGATTCTTCCTATTGAGGGGCCTTAAGTCTATCTAAACACTGGTAAACTTTGTGTGCCACTAATGCATCACAGTAGAAGCATGCCATGTTGGTCATTTCTGTGGTTCATAGGTATTACAGCTTGATAGGACTATTGGTTGCATTCTTCCTTTAGCGGCTTGGATATCACCTTCTGGTACAATAGAAGACAGAGCTCAGTAAGGAGGCTTTCAGGTTAAATACAATGCAAATTCTGAGTTGTGTGTCGAACTGTGTAGTATCTTCAGAAATACTTACTCTCAGCTTCTTGGAAGCAACGAAATTGCAACAGCCATTGCTTATATTGTATGGGAAGATGCTTATATTTCCCTGACCAAAAACTTAAAAAAAGCTTCTAATGCTTGGTACTGGGATTTTTGCTATATAGTCTATTTTTCTTCTGAGGGTAACTGTTATTCCAGTTGGAATAGCTTTTTTTTTTTCACAAATATATATATATATATATATATATATATATATATATATATATATATATATATACATTATGTACATGTATGTTTTACATGTAATATTAGGGAAATATAAAACATGATTCTTGGACTTTTTATTTTTAAATTTTTAATGTATTTATTTATTACAATTTATTCATATGTATCCCCACTACAGTCCTCTCCCTTGTCTCATCCCTGTCCCACCCACCATACCTCCTCTTCCCCTGTGCCCTAACATAATTTTTAAGGTATTTTCCACATACCATTAGTGTTATTTGACCTGTCTCCTTCCCTCCACCTCTCCAATTAAAGTTGAAAGCAACCCTTTTAAATTTGAATGAATCCCAGATATCTACCACCTGTATTAGAATCTAACCCTATACAGATATGTATTTTCATAAGATGTTTAGGATCTTAATGGCAAACTTGCTAGGTTCAGATTTTTTTTAAATCCAATACTGCATTTTAAAAACCAGAATTATTGTAACCAGCAGAGGTGAGCTGTTTGCAGGCCAAACCCTGAAAGTCTACCATCCCAAGGAGGCCTGTTGTGGGTCCAAGCAATATTCAGTTTAGAGCCCTTTCCACCTATTCCCTATCTGCCTGATCCAGGGGGCACAGTCCCCAGAGCCACCAGAATCACCAGAGTCAGCAGAAGGGCACACACAGCATAACCAGCAGGGGCCTAAGGAACCTGCAACTCATTCAGATTCATCAGAGATACAGCCACCAGAAACAACACTAAGACCAATGAGATGGGTAAAGGCCTGCATAAGAATACAATCAACAAGGACCAAGGAAATATGGTCCACCAGAGTCGCAGCAAATAATGGATATTGTAACACAGCCAAAGCACAGCAGGATGACTTCGACTCTAACATTATAAAGTTGATAGAGGCCTTTAAAAAGGAAATGAATAAATTACTTAAAGAAATACAGGAAAACACAATTAAACAAGTGAAGGAAATCAATAAAAATGTTCAAGACCTGAAAATGGAAGTAGAAACAATAAAGAAAAATAAAACTGAGGAAATCCTGGAGATGAAAAACGCACAAAAGAAAGCAGCAGCTACAGAGGTAAGCATCACCAACAGAGTACAAGAAATGGAGGAGAGAATCTCAGGTGTAGAGGATATAATCTAAGAAAAAATACATTGGTCAAAGATAATGTTAAATCGAAAAAAAAATCCCAAAACAAAATATCTAAGAAGTCAAGGGCACTATGAAAATGTGAAACAATAATAGGAATAGAAACAAAGAGAAGATTCCTGGCCCAAGACCCAGAAAATATCTTCAACAAAAATTATAGATTATTTTTCCAATGTAAAGAAAAAGATGCCTATAAACATACAAGAATACTAATAGATTAGACAAGAAAAGAAAATTAAAAAAGGAAGAAAATCCTCTTGCTATATAATAATCAAAACATTAAATGTACAGAACGAAGAAATATTAAAAGCTGCAAAGTAACATAAAAAGGCAGACCTGTCAGAATCACACCTGAGTTGTCAACACAGATTATAAAACCCAGAAGGCCATGGTCAGATATCACGCAGACCCTAAGAAAGGACAGATGTCAGCCGAGACTACTATACCAAGCAAAACTTTTCATCACCATAGATGGAAAAAAGAAGATATTCCAAGACAAAACAAATTGAAACAATATCAATCCACAAATCCAGCCCTACAGAAAATAATAGAAGAAAAACTCCAATCAAAGGAGTATAACGACATCCAAGATAACAGAAGTAATAAATAATTCCACACCACAGAAAAAAAAAAAGCAAAAGGACACATGCTACCACCAACATCAAAATAACAAGAATTAACAATCATTGGTAATTAATATCTCTCAACATCAATGGACTCAACCCCCCACATGTCCCCAAAAGACCCAGGCTAAAAGCATGGATTTGAAATCAGTATCCATGATTCTGCTACATACAAGAACCACACCATACCTCAAAATAAAGAGCTGGAGAAACTTTTCCAAGCAAATAGACCAAAGAAGCAAGTTGGAGTAGCCATCTTAGTCCAATAAAACAGACTTTCAACCAAAATTAATCAAAAAGTTTGGAAAAGGCACATGGTATTCATCAAAGGAAAAATCGACCCAGATGGCATCTTAATTTTGAACATATATGTCCCAAATGCAAGGGTACAAACATTTGTAAAAATAAACATTACTAAAGCTTAAATCACACATCGAACCCACACATTAATAGTACAAGACTTCCACATCTCTCTCTCACCAGTAGACAGATCATAGAGACAGAAAAAAAACAGAAATAATTACTAAGTGATGTTATGAATCAAATAGACATAACAGATACCTACAGAACATTCCATCTAAACACAAAAGAAAATATCTTCTTGTCAGCACCTCACAGAACCTTCTCCAAAATTGATCAAAAGGTTGGTCACAAAGCAAACATCAATAGATATAAGAAAATTGAAATAACACCATGTATTTTATCAGACAACCATGGACTAAAACTGGATTTCAAACAGGACAGGAGCCTACCACAGAGGGCCTCTGAAAGACTCTACCCAGCAAGGTATCGAAGCAGATGCTAGGACTCATAGCCAAACTTTGGGCAGAGTGCAGGGAATCTTAAGAAAGAAGGGGGAGATAGAAAGACCCGGAGAGGACAGGAGCTCCACAAGGAGATCAACAGAACCAAAAGATCTGGGAAAAGGAGTCTTTTCTGAGACTGATACTCCAACCAAGGACCATTCATGGAGATAACCTAGAACCCCTGCAGATCTAGCACATGGCAGCTCAGTCTCTAATTGGGTTCCATAGTAAAGGGAACAGGGACTGTCTCCGACAAGATCCCAGTTGCTGGCTCTATGATCATCTCCCCCTGAAGGGGGAGCATCCTTACCAGACAACAGAGAAAGACAATGCAGCCAGTCCTGATGAGAACTGATAGGTTAGAGTCAGAGGGAAGGGGAGGAGGACCTCCCCTATTAGTGGACTTGGGGAAGGGCATGGGAGGAGTTGAGAGAGGGAGAGTGGGATTGGGAGGGGATGGGAAAGGGAGCTAAAGCTGGGATACAAAGTGACTAAACTGTAATTTACATAAATAAATAGATAAATAAATAAATAAATGACATCAGAAAACCAACTCATGCATGGAAATGAAACAAATCTCTATGACCACTGGGTCAGGGAGGAAATAATGAAGGGAATTAAAGACTTCCTAAAATGAAGGCACAACATACCCAAAGTTATGGGTTACAAGGAAAGCAGTGCTAAAAGGAAAGTACATAGCACTAAGTGCCTTCTTAAAAAATTGGAGTGATCTCATACTAATGATTTAAAAGCAAACCTGAAAGTTCTAGTACAAAAAGAAGCAAGGTACTCAAAAGAAGCTGATTGCAGGAAAAAATCAAACTCAAGGATGAAATCAGTACCTCAGAAATGAAGAGAACAATACAAATAGTCAACAAAACCAAAAACTGGTTCTTTGACAAAACCAACAAGATTGGCAAGCCTTTAGCCAAACTAACCCAAAGGCAGAGAGACAGAATAAAATTAACAAAAATCACAAATGTAAAGGAGATGTAAATACAAATATTGATGAAAACCAAAGAATCTTTAGGTATTATCACAAAAACTTATATTCTACAACATTTGGAAATTTAAATGATGACAGTGTCCTTTGCTTTACAGAAGCTTTTCAGTTTTATGAGGTCCTATTTATTGATTGTTAATCATAGAGCCTGTGTCATTGGTGTTCTGTTCAGGAAGTTGTCTCCTGTGCCAATGAGTTCAAGGCTCTTCCCCACTTTTTCTTCCAACAGATTTAGTGTATCTGGATTTATGTTGAAGTATTTGATCCACTTGGACTTTAGTTCTGTGCTGGGTGATAAATGGATCTATTTTCATTTTTCTGCATGTAGACATCCAGGTGGATTAGCAACATTTGTTGAAGATGCTGTCTTTTTTCCATTGAAAAGGTTTTGGCTTCTTAGTCAAAAATCAAGCATCCATAGGTGTGTGGGTTTATTTCTGGGTCTTCTATTTGATTCCATTGATCTACCAGACTGTATCTGTGCTAGTGCCATGCCATAACAAATGGGACCTCATGATACTGAAAAGCTGTTGTAAGGCAAAGGACATTGTCATCAGAACAAAATGCCAGCCTACAGACTGGGAAAAAGTCTTCACCAACCCTACATCTGACAGAGAGCTAATATCCAGAATGTATAAAGAACTCAAGAAACTAAGCACCAACAAACCAAATAATCCAATTAAAAATGAGGTACAGAGCTATGCAGAGAATTCTCAACAGAGGAGTAACTAATGGTAGAGAAACACTTAAAGAAATGCCCAATGTCTTTAGTCAGCTGAGAAATGCAAATTAAAATGACCCTGAGATTGCATCTCATGCCCATCAGAATGGCAAAGATCAAAAGTTCAAGGGATGATTCATACTGGAAGGTTGTGGAGAAAGGGGAATCCTCCTCCATTGGTGGTACAACTATTTTGGAAATCAATCTGGTTTTTCCTCAGAAAATTAGGAATAGTGCTACCTCAAGATCCAGCCATACCACTCCTGTGCATATATCTGAAAGATATTAAACCATAAAACAAGGACATTTGCTCAATTATGTTCATAGCAGTATTATTCATAATAGCCAGAAAGTGGAAACAAGTTAGATGACCCCCAACTGAAGAATGGATATAGAAATTGTGGTACATTTACACAATGGAATACTACTCAGCAATTAAAAAGGAGATCATGAAATTTGCCGGCAAATGGTGCGAACTAGAAAAGATCATCCTGAGTGAGGTAACCCAGAAGCAGAAAGACACATATGTCATATACCCACTTATAAATGCATATTAGCCATAGGATGAACATACTAAAATCTATAGTCCTAAAGAAGCTAAACAATAAGGAAGACCCTAGGAAAGAGGAAGAAACTTCACACAAAAGAGCAAATAGGATAGTCATAAGAAGTAATAGAAGACAAGGAACAGGACAGAAGCCTTCCACACAGGGTTTCAGAAAGACTCTACCCATCAGGGTATCCAAGGAGATATTGAGACTCATAGCCAAACTTTGGGTAGAGTTCAGAGAATTTTACAGAAGAAGGGGGAGAGAGAAAGACCTGGAGGGCACAGGACCTTCATAAGGAGAACAGAGCCAAAATGCCTTTGCTCAGGGGGTCCTGCAGAGACCAATACTCCAACCAAGGACAATTCATGGAGAAGACCTAGAACTCCTGCTCAAAGGAAGTCCATTGGCTGCTCAGATTCCAAGTGGGTTTCCTCTAAGGGTGGCTGGGGCTCCCTCTGCCATGAACTCAGTGGTCTTCACTTTGAACATCTGTCCTGGGGTGTGCAGCCTTGCCAGGCCACAGAGGAAGATGATGCAGCTAGCTCTGATGAGACCTTGTAGGATAGGGTCAGATAAAAAAGGAGGAGAAGTGGCATAGGGTGAGAAGAGGAAGGGTGAGTGGGACTGGGAGGAGAAGTAGAAGGGGGCTGCAACCATGATACAAAGTGAATAAATTGTGATAGATAGATAGATAGATAGATAGATAGATAGATAGATAGATAGATAGAATATAAATCAAGTAGATGATTTTCTTGATAGGGAGCCCTCCCAGCTATAAATCAAGATAAACAATTTAATGAACCTATAACTCCCAAGAAAATAGAAATAGTCATTAACCCCCCACCCCCCAAATAAGCCGTGGGCCAGATAGTTTTGTGCAGAATTCTACTGCCTTTCAAAGAACAGCTTATATTAATACTCCTCAAACTATTCCACAAAATAGAAGCAGAAGGAATATTAACAAAGTCATTCTTTGAGGCCATATGCACTCTGATACGTAAACTACACAAAGACCCAACAAAGAAAGAGATTTTTTGACCAATCTCCTTCATGAACATTGATGTAAAATTATTGAATTAAAAAATAATTGCAAAATGGTCCAGGAAAACATCAGAAACATCATCCATCATGCTCAATTAGGCTTCATCTCAGGGATGAAGGGATAGTTCAACCTATGAAAATCCATCAATGTAATCCACCATATAAAGAAACTGAAAGAAAAGAAAATGAAAAAAAAAACAGAACATGAACATTTCACAAAAAATCTGAAAAAGCATTTGATAAAACCCAAGAACCCTTCATGTTAAAAGTCTTAGTGAGATCAGGGATACAAGGCACATACCAACACACAATAAAGTCAATATACAGTAAGCCAACAGCCAACATCAAATTAAAGGAGAAAAACTTAGAACAATTTCACTGAAATCAGGGACAAGAGAAGGTGCCTACTCTCTCCATATCTCTTCGACATAGTACTTGAAGTTCTAGCTAGAGCAATAAGACAACTAATGGAGAACAAGAGGATACAAATCAGAAAGAAGTCAAAGCACAGCTATTCACAGATGATAGGATAGTATACATGAGTGACCCCAAAATATTACCAGAGAGCTCCTACAGCTGATAAACACCCTCAGCAAAGTGGCTGGATACAAAATAGAAAATCAGTAGTCCTTCTGTATCCAAGCAATAAACGTACTGAGAAAGAAATAAAAAAGCAACACCCTTCACGATAGCCACAAATTATATATAATACTTTGGTGTAACTCTAACCAAGCAAGTGAAAAACTTGTATGACAAGAACTTCATGTCCTTGAAGAAAGAAATTGAAGAAGATATTAGAAGATGGAATGATCTCCCATGCTCTTGAATCAGTACAATTAACACAGTTAAAATGGCCATCTTACCAAAAGCAACCTACAGATTCATTGCAATTCCCATCAAAATTCCAACACAAGTTTTTGCAGACCTTGGAAGAGTAATTCTCAATTTCCTATGTAAAATTAAAAGACCCAGGATAGCTAAAAGAATTCTGTACAATAAAAGAACTTCTGGAGATATCACCATCCCTGATTTCAAGCTATACTACAGAGCAATAGTGATAAATACCACATAGTATTGGCATAAAAACAGCCAGATTGATCAATGGAATCAAATCCAAGACCCAGAAATAAACCCACACACAAAAGGACATCTAATTTTTTATAAAGAAGCAAGAAGAATACTTTTCCACAAAAGGTGCTGGTCTACCTGGAGGTCTGCATGCAGAAGAATTCAAGTAAACCCGTATTTATCACCCTGTACAAAACCAAAGTCCAAGTAGATCAAAACCTTCAGCGTAAAACCAGATACACTAGATTTATTAGAAGAGAATGCGGGTAAAATGTCTGGCACTCTTTGGCATAGGAGACAACTTCCTGAACAGAACACCAACAGCTCAAGCTCTAAGACCAACAATTAATAAATGGTACCTCCTGAAACTGAAAAGCTTCTCTAAGGCAAAGGATGCTGTCTAACAAAATGGCAGTCTACAAATTGAAAAAAAAAAAAAAGATTTTTACCAACCCTACATCTGACTGAGCGCTAATATCCAAAACATATGAAGAACTCTAAAAATTAAACACCAGCAAACCAAATAACCCAATTTTTAAAAAAGGGGTACTGAGCTAAACAGAGAATTCTCAACAGAGGAAACGAATGGCTGAGAAGCACTTAAAGAAATATTCAATGTCCTTAGTTATCAGGGAAATGCAAATCAGAATGACTCTGAAATTCCATCTTATGCAAGTCAGAATGTCTAAGAGCAAAAAACCAAGTGACACTTGGTGGAAAGGATGTGGAGGAAAAGAAACACTTCTTCATTGCTGGTGGGAGTGCAAAATTATAGAACCATTTTCGAAATCAGCCTGGTGCTTTCTCGGGAGATTGGAAGTAGTTCTACCTCAGGACTCAGCTGTACTATCATGACCTTTAAAACTATTTCTATTGAAATAGTCTGTAGTAATTTGTCAACTGATTCACTGTATAATCTGTAGTTCAATTGTGTGGCTAACAGGAAATTCAAGACCCAATCCAAGATGGTACATACTTGCAAGAGCTCAAGCAACCCCACCATTAACTGTGGCACTTACACACACACACACAGAAAGAGAGAGAGAGAGAGAGAGGTTAGTAATTTTACTCTTTGCAGAATTTGGGATGACTACAGTTCAGCAGAATAAAATGTAGAAATGATAAGAATGAATGAGTTTCCCATTAGTATATATGTGAAAAGACATAAAATAATTTATGAAAAAAGTTCTGCATATTTAACACACAGCAACGCATATTAAGAAGATGGGTTTCTGAAGTTGGCATTGAGATAGCAGGATTTTATTTTCCTGTGGGTAGTTGAGCCTGACTAAGTGCATTTGGCATTGAGCAAAGGTGAAGTGTAGCTAATCTTTCAAGACTCATTTATATCTGGAGGTAAATATTCTGCTTTTCAGTCATCAGTAGCAATTTTCACTTGTATTTTTACATTTCCTTTACCTGGAGTATGATTTTGAAGTGTATGAGAAACCAGTATTCTCAAGCTATCTTTCAATAATTAAAAATATAACTCAACTATTAACACTGATCCATTTCTTAATTTTTTCTATAGGTCATTTCTGACAGGAATTTTATCATTTGAATGTGAAATGTCTCCTGTCAGCTCATGTATCTAAACACTTGTTTTCAGCCAGAGTGGCACTATTTTTGGACATTGTGGAACCTTTGAGATATGGGACCATAGTCCAGTGAAGTGTTTCAGAGGGCAAAGGTCCTTGCTCCCAGGTTAGTTGGCACTAACAGGGTCAAAGAGAAAACCAGCTTCCACAAGTTGTCTTCTGATTTCCATACTCATGCCATATGACTTGTGCTCATACACACACACATACACTCACACTAATGAATAAAGAAATAAAATGGGATATTGTTGGAAGAGTGTAACTGAATGTGGGATATGGCCCTCCACCCATTCCAAGAAAAACTTCCTCTGCTTCCTGACTTACTTGATGTTTGATACAATCAGTCATCTTATGCCTTAACTCCCCCAATGCCACTGGACATTGGCTCAAACCACGAAAAGCAAAGTGCATCCCTCTTGTTTCCTTAAGTTGTTCTGTCATACTTCTTTTCACAACCATGAGAAAAGTGAATAATACAGCACCATCCTGTCACTGAAAATTTTTATGTATTGGTGTTATTACTTTATTTTGAGTTATGTGTGTGTGGAGGGGGTGTTTGCATGAATGCATATGTTAGTTTAAGTACCTGAAAAGGCCAGAAAATAGTATTGTATCCCATGGAGTTAGAGTTGTAGGCAATAGGGAGCCACCTGATATGGCTGTCAGGAATAGAACATGGTTCGTCTGCAAGAGCTGGAAATGTTGTTAAGCACTCATCCATCATCACCGTCCATGCTATTCTATTCTGTTCTGTTCTATTCTATTCTATTCTTTATTTATTTTTATCAATTACAGTTTATTCACTTTATATCCCACCTGTAGCCCCCTCCCATGTACCCTCCCAATATCTCTCTCCCTCCCTCTACTCCTCCCATGACCTTTCTCTAGTCCACTAATAGGAGAGGTCCTCCTCCCCTTCCATCTGACCCTAGCCTCTCAGGTCTAATCAGGACTGGCTGCATTGTCTTCCTCTGTGACCTGGTAAGGTGGTTTCCCCCATCAGGTGAAGGTGATCAAAGAGGCATCCACTCAATTCATGTCAGAGACAGGCCCTGTTCCCATTATTAGGGAACCCAATTAGAGACTGAGCTGCAATGAGCTACAATGAGCTACATCTGTGCAGGGGTTCTAGGTTATTGCCAAGCATGGTCCTTGGTTGGAGTATCAGTCTCAGAAATGAACCCTGTGCCCAGATTTGTTGGTACTGTTGCTCTCCTTGTGGAGCTCCTGTCCCCTCCAGGTCTTTCTATCTCCCCTATCTTCCATGAGATTCTGTGCACTCTGCCTAAAGTGGCTATCAGTTTCATAATATGCCTTGATACCCAGAAGGGTAGAGTCTTTTAGAGTACCACTGTGGTAAGCTCCTGTCCTGGTCCCTGTTTTCTACTTCTTTCAATGTCTATCCTGTTTGCCTTTCTGAATGAGGACTGAGTATCTTATCAGGGTCCTCTTTCTTGATTAGCTTCTTCAGGTTTACAAACTTTAGTATGATGATCCTATATTATGTCTAATATCTTCTTATAAATGAGTATATACCATGTCTGTATTTCTGCTTCTGGGATGCCCCACTCAGGATAATCTTCTCTAGTTCCTATCATTTGCCTGCAAATTTCATGATTTCCTTGTTTTTAATTGCTGAGTAGTATTCCATTGTGTAAAAGTACCACAATTTCTGTATCCATTCCTCAACTGAGGGACAACTGGGTTGTTTTCAGCTTCTGGATATTATGAATAAAGCCGCTGCAAACATGATTGAGCAAATGTCCTTGTTGTATACTTGAGCATCTGTTGGATATGTGACTAGGAGTGGTACAGCTGGATCTTGAGGTAGCACTATTCCTAATTGTCTGAGAAAGCATCAGATTGATTTCCATAGTGGTTGCACAAGTTTACATTTCCACCAGCAATGGAGGAGGGTTCCTCTTTCTCCACACCCTCTCTAGCATGTCTTGCCACTTGAAATTTTTTTTTAAATCTTAGCCATTCTGGTGGCAACAGTAATAAAAACTACATTGGTAGTTCATCCATAAACTGGTGGATGAATGGAACTGAATAGAAGACTCTGAAGTAAACTCACACACGTATGGCCACCTGATTTATGACAAAGATGTCAAAACCATACAGTGGAGAAAAGATAGCATCTTCAGCAAATTGTGCTTGTCTAACTGAATGTCTACATGTAGAAAAATGCCAATAGATCCACATGTGGCACCCTGCACAAAACTAAAGTCCAAGTGGATCAAAGAACTCAATATAAAACCAGACACACTAACAATTAGAAGAAAAAGTAGGGAAGAGCATTGAACTTTTTGGCACAGGAGACAACTTCCTGAACAGAACACCAACAGCACAGGCTCTAAGAGCAACAATCAATAAATGGGACCTCATAAAACTGAAATGCTTCTGTAAAGCAAAGGACACTGTCATCAGAATGGCATTTCCACAGGGAAAAAATATTTCTACATCTCACACTTGGGATTGAAACAAAAAGCATACTGATATAACACAACTGAGTTTCTAAAAAAATCCAGAAATTTCTACTTCACAATATGGGTGATTTTGTCTATTTGGAGTCATATTTTCAGTAGCACTGGGAACAGTACTTAGTAGGAAGATTCCAAAGCACTATGGTTGGATAGAAAAAGTAAATAACAAAATTCCTTGCAAATTTTCAGACAAAAAGGTTATGTTTTTACAAAGAAAAGCTATGAAACATAATTTGAAAGGTATATTGAGATTATCTCAGGAATAAACAAGAAATGAAAATGAAAACCTTTGACTTGAGAAAAGAATTCTTGGGCGTTATGTTCCTACGGTATCTCTGGAGATGGTGTTTCTCCAGAATTCTTCAGCATATTTAGCAATGCAGACACTCAGAGATCATTTCAGGCGTGGTCTAAATAGACCAACTACTGCTTGAGCTCATAGCTGACTTTGGTGATTGGCAGTTTTGTGTTGCTGGTTTCATAACCAAGTAGAATGCAAATGTTTTGAGAACATATATATGTCTATTCAGATTAGGAAAAAAAGTCTAGATAAGCTGAAGGTTTATACTTGGACATTTGAACAATGCTGGTACTCTGTGAGAATCTTGGAAAAAGAATTTTGCAAAGTGAAATGGCTGTGAGCCTTTTGTATCACACTTTGAATATCAAAGTTTGGGTTTGGCATGTCCTTCAAAGATGATCTCTGGTCTGTGACTATATTGGAAAACTAGAAATAGTTTTTTTTATTTTTTTCTTCTTCTTATTATTAACTACACTTTATTCATTTTGTATCCCCTCATAAGCCCCTCCCTCCTTCCCTCAAATCCCACCCTCCCTCCCCTTTCTGCATGCATGCTCCTCCCCAAGTCCACTGATAGGGGAAGTCCTCCTCTCCTTCCTTCTGATCTTAGTCTATCAGATCATATCAGGAATGGCTGCATTGTCTTCTTCTGTGGCCTGGTAAGGCTGATCCCTCCTCAGGGGGAGGTGAGTGTGGGATCTTCTTCTGGAACAACTCACTCAGGATGATCCTTTCCAGGTCCCACCATTTACCTGCAAATTTCATGATTTCCTTATTTTTCATTGCTGAGTAATACTCCATTGTATAGATTTACCACAATTTCTGCATCCATTCTTCAGTTGAGGGGCATCTGGGTTGTTTCCAGCTTCTGGCTATTACAAATAAAGCTGCTACAAACATGGTTGAGCAAATGTCCTTTTTGTGTACTTGAGCCTCTTTTGGATATATGCCTAGGAGCAGTATGGCTGGATCTTGAGGAAGCGCTATTCCTAGTTGTCTGAGAAAGCGCCAGATTGATTTCCAGAGTAGTCGTACAAGTTTACATTCCCAAAAGCAGTGGAGAAGGGTTCCCTTAATGCAATTCCCATCAAATTGCCAACACAATTCTTTACAGACCTGGAAAGAAAAATTCTCAACTTCATGCGGAATAACAAGAAGCCCAGAATTGCTAAAACAATCCTGTACAATAAAAGATCTTCTGGAGGTATCTCCATCCCTGATCTCAAGCTGTACTATAGAGCAACAGTTATAAAAACTGCATGGTACTAGTATAGAAACAGAATGGTGGATCAATGGAACCGAACATAGGACCCAGAAATAAACCCACACACTTATGGACACCTGATTTTTGACAAAGATGCCAAAACCATACAATGGAAAAAAAGATAGCATCTTCAACAAATGGTGCCAGTCTAACTGGATGTCTACATGTAGAAAAATGAAAATAGATCCATACTTATCACTCTGCACAAAACTGAAGTTCAAGTGGATCAAAGACCTCAACATAAAACCAGACACATTAATTCGGCTAGAAAAAAAAAAGTGGGGAATACCCTAGAAATAGTTTTATGAAGTAGATGGTGTATCTTTCAAGGGTGTGATGAGATGCTGGACCTATCCTCATTATGTCTCTCTTTTTCTATGAACTAGGCAGGTTTGCTCTGCATAAACCATTCAACATGACATTCTGCTTCATCACAGGACATAAAATAACAAATCCAAGTGACCAAAGACTGAAATTACTGACATCATGAAGCAAAATAAACTCCTCTTTCTTTTCATTGAATTTTCTCAGGTATACTGTCATAGCTATGAAAAGATTACTAATACACAATCCCAAAAGAGCTTCTGGACCCAAGAGCAGAGTAAGATTAAAGGTTATATTTTACTTTGCCAAGATAATAAAATGAAATGAGAGATATAAAAGGAAATAACAAATAAGGATGATTATACTGAGTAACTATGGTACATAAGTGGCAATGGTAGGATAAGGAAGGAGTATTTAATAAGAGGGAGGTGAAGATAATGATAACAATAATGAAAGGTGGGATACAAGAAAACAGAATATTGGAATTACAAGCTCACCAAGAACATATAATAAGGACTGTGGAGGCAGTAGATTGTGAGCAGGAAGCTAGATTTTAGAATTCTACATGTATAGTTACTGAAACATTGAAGCCATGGCCATGAAGATTAGCTCATTAAATCAGAGAATTTTCTTTATTTGAAGATGGAAGACCAAGGGAATGAGGATCTATGATGCTATAAACACCATATTCATGAGCAATAATCATTAAGAATGAAGCCAAAACAAGACGACATAGGCATTGACTAAGGGTAAATGAGTTGTGGGAAGTGACTGGGACTTTATCTCAACTCAGCATCACTATGTACTTCTGGTATAGTATGATTACATGTGATTAACACTGGAAGCATATTGAAATAAAAGAAACATGGGAAGGGACACATAAGCATTGCTCTGGTCTCCAGGGAACCAGGAACAATATGTTCCTCAAGAGGAACAACATTTTTTTAAAAAGCTTCAGAAAGGGAAAATATTCAGAAGAGACTGAAAGATTGCCGAAAAAAAAAAAAAAGAAAAAAGAAGAAAAAAGAAAAAGAGTGACATGAATGTGAAGAGGTCCTACAAAGGTCTTCTGGTTCATCTGAAGAGTACTGATTACTGACATGCTGCTCCAGAATTCAGGAGCTTTAGGAATACGGTGATAAGGAAAGGGGCAAGCAAAATGATAAACACAGTCAAATGGGCATTTGGGTATCCAAAAGAGAATAAGTAAAGGAATCAGGGAATCAGTGTTCACTCATATTTGTATTCAGTATAATCCCTGTAACTGCAGAGTCACTCATCGTAATAGACCTATTAAAAATTGCAAATGGATTTTGCCATAATCAGATTCCCTTATTTAAAAAAAAAAAAGTAAAATCTATCGACTATAACAAATGTACCTTTCCAGTGTGGGTTGCTGACAACAGATGAAGTTATGACTGTGTAGCCTTATGTTGTAAATCTCTCTACAACTTGCTTACTTTTGCTGGGAACTTAACACCTCTATGAAAAATAAACTCTATTAAAAATAAAAAGAACCTACTGACAGAGAGATCTGCAAAGCCTTGTTTGGCCTTTTCCAGATGGCATTTGATGACTTGGTTCATCTTTTATGCAAAATTCCTCTCACCAACATTCACCTAGTCATAATTAATCTGCAGCTTGTGGCTCTCAGATACCTAATTTTTCTGTTTTGTTACCCTTTTCCCATTTTCCCTTCTATTTTGGTTATGTACTGCAAGCTATATAGGAACATTAATATGATGAGAACTGAATATCACTGGGTTTGGATCCAACACCTTACTAATTCTGTTAGTAGACAAACAGTTGATGGATGTGATTTCATATATGAGGAAATCTGGCTAAGAAAAGGAGTATTAGTGCAAGAAGTCAGAGACAAAAAGTTGTGCCTGTTTGTCTTAAAAAGTTGGTAGAAAAATAAGAATAATGTCATTTAGGACTGTGCAGATTTGAGAAAAAAGGAAACAACCAAGAGATAGAGCTGAAGATAGAGGAGACAGTGAATGAGACAGAGAAAGAGATAGAGATGGAGGCAGGAGAAAGAAAAAGAGAAAGGGAAGAGGATGGAGATTGAGATGGAGAAGGAGATGGGAAAAGAGAAAAAGAGCTGGAGATGAAAGAGAAAGAGTTGGAGATATTGAAGGATAAGGAGATAGAATTGGAGAAAGAAAAGGACATGGAGATGGAGAAAGAAAAGAAGGTGGAGAAGAAGGATATAAAGATGGAAATGGAGATGGAGATAGATAAAAGAAATGAGTGGGTTGCAAAATAAAAAAAATAAAAACTAAATTTAATGAATTGGGTTAAGAATGTCATAAAACTTTATTTTCAGAGAAATTTTACCCTTATCTCCAGAGGAATGGGCTTTTGTTAAAGAACTGGACCTGTAAAGGGAAAGCATTTATACCCACTGAACTCTCCTGAAATTTACCTTTAAATAATTCATGAGGTCCTGTTGTACAAGAAATGACAATTACGTAATTTCTATGCCTGCTCATATATTGTGTACAGCCATTGTTTTGTGTATATGTTTTCATCCATATATTATTTCTATAATATATAAATACCAAAGTATGATATAAAGTAGTAAAGAGTGAAATTATATACTTTTATAGGCTAGGATCAAATAGAAAGGGAGGAATACCTCACCTATCAGTGGACGAGGGGAGGGGCATAGGGGGAGAAGTGGGAGGGTGGGATTGAGAGGAGAAGAGGGAGGGGGACACAGCCGGAACACAAATTGAATAAGTTGGAATTATTGATAATAATAAAAATTTAAAAATACCAAAGAAGATACATCAAGAAAAAATATTTTATAAACTCACCATAAATCTTACATGTATGCATATACATATATATGTGCATATGTGTATGTTCAAACATATGAAAACAAATATATTTAACAATAAATGTGTTTTTCTGTAGGTGGAGAACTTATGTCTTCTTTTCTTGACCTTTGCTTTAAGAAGCAAGGGGTAGAAAGTTTTTAAATTAACTATAATGCATAGTTTTATTATTTTTACGGTTAAAATAACACAAAAGCTTGTAAAATTAATATCCAGCATTAGCTGTGAGGGTTTCTAAAGATATTTGTTATCAAGCAGTCAATTCCCACAAAAAGGAAAGAATTGGCAAATTAATTGAATTGTTATCACACATTTCACTTTTCAATAGAGACTAGAGCTCTAAAGATCACTGGTGAAGCTGGGGATGGGGCGGTTCTGGTCTCAGAACCCCGAGGCGAGTGGAATTCTGGACTGAAGAGTTAACCAGAATAAATCATGGTGATTTACTCATCTACATGTAAGTATTTTGATACTTAATGATATGAGGCTATCTTGTGTTATTTCTGAAGAAATCTATTCTGTGTTGTGGAAGGAGCTGCTGCATTTGGAAGAAGAAGAGGGATCATACAGAACCTCTCTGATGTATATACAGTCCCTGCATGACCTCTCATCATTCTCCACAGCAACCTCAACAGTAGGTACAAGTTGTAAGCTGAATGGTGAGGAAAGGGGAGAATTTGTGGGAAACAGTCCAGCTCTCTTTTCCTTCTTTATTTCCTACTTAATTCTTTAAATATTCATGTACCTAGAGAGCATCTCCCAATAAAATAACAATCAGAGGTCAGGTTTAAATATGTAAGAAAGCTGGTGATGGCCAGTCACAGGGCCCAAGAAGAGTAAGATTGTCTCACACAAAGACTCCTTTTCTTGATAGCACATAGATTTTCCTTCTCTAGCTCTTCAGAGACAAGAAAATTAGAACTATGTTTCTTAAAGAGAGGAACAAAAGAGACTAAATCTTAATTACACAATTTTATTTCCCTTGCAGCTGTGTCTCATTTGCTACGGAGAAGTGGAAAAGTCCCTGATAATCTTTGACCCTCCTACCCATCCAGGCCTGTGCAAACTGCTAATTAGAATCAATTATAGGCCAATGACTGGTGAAACAGACACTTGTGGGTTCCTCTCCCTCCAGAGGACCATGAATTAGCTTTACAATTAAACTGTAACTCTTCAACTTCTGTGTCCGCAGTTACTAAAATGCTCAATAGACATGGCTGTCTTAATATTGTAATGAGAATTATAAATTTTCCTAGCTCAGTTTTGTCATGGAAGTTTATATTTTCTCTAGGTAGAGAAATTTTATATACTTAACACATTCATTTTTCTGTTTGAACATCCAAAATGTGGAAAATTCTTGAACTAAATTTCCATGACAGGACTCCTTCTAAGAGCTGGTTTAACAGGGTTTTAAAATGCAGTTCGTAAATGGACACATTTAAGCTTTTGTAATAAACAGGTTAGGCACTGCAATCTGTCTCTTTAATATCCGAAGACACTGAGATCGGGAGAAAGTATATCACCAAAGTTCCGCATAAGTCATTGCTGGATGAAGGAACTGTGTTCACGTCTTGCAGCGTGTGATTCTTCCTCCTGACCGGTGTGCTACACTGCCATGTTAACTTCTGGAGTCTTTATGGTACCATAAAGCAGTCATGGAGAAAAGGCTGTAGTAAAAGGAAGTATAAACTGTCAGAGATAGCACTTACTCTGTATTGAACAGCCCACGGGGATCAATAAATCCCTATTGACTGCCTCTTCTCTTCTTTAGCTCTGACAGGAATGTGACTTTCCACAGAGTGTAGTGATTTATCAGATTCGTATCACATACTCACTGCAAAGTGATAGACAGAATGACGAGGGCTTCGACCCTATAGCTTAATTCTAAGTGTCTAAGGATGTTATCTCTCTGTGGATTCCTGGCCAATGCACAACTAAGCAGATTCTAGAGGTCCCAGTTATGTGTAAGAAGAGTCCTAAGGAACTTCTTTGGTCATATTCTTCCACTGTGGGGATGGGACAATAATAGTGTCTTTGACAGAGGGAAGGAAAGGCCCCCTTGAACAGCCTACGATGCTTAGGATATATCAAACTTTCAGAAGCTCACACTTCTACACAGAGCCTGTCTTGTTTGCAGGGCCAGGTGGAACACAAAAATGGAAGACCATTGTTTGAAAAGTATTCAGACACTCAAGAGACAGCCAGGCACCAAACAAACCATAAGACCTTTTGAGACCTACAGATTTGCACAACTTGTGTGAAAAAAATTCTGGCCTGGTTTTCTCAGCATTTTTTGATGTTGGTTTTCACTAACCTATCAGTGTCAGTGCAGCCTCTCTCGCTCGTATCTAAAGCAACTTTTCCTGAGTCTGTCTGCATTCCATTTTAATAACACATGAGACTTTTTTCTTTCTATGAAGTTGATATCCTAAGATTCAAGACTGGAAAATTGTGCATTATCACAGTCTGCTTCTTATCAAGGTGAGACTACTGTGCTTAGCTGGTCTACAAAATGAGATGTGTGACCCTTGTGACCATCTTGCCTACTCCATAACTTTTTCCATCAGTCACAGAAAAATATGTTTTCCAAACAAGTATAGAAAAAAAAAACCTGTCCTCATTATTCCCTTCTTCACCAGAGAGTAAAGAACTACAGGATGAAGGGCACACTATCAGTGATTATTCATTCTTCCTTTCTGCGAGGAAATAAAAATCAGCTTTGTAAAGGTCAGTTCTGGGAAATGTATTTTAAAAAGCAGAAAACTGTATGAGGGCTTAATGTATCTTTATTATAATCTGTTCTGTTTTACTATTTTAAAGAAGAGCTTGCACAAGTTTCCTTTCTTGGGGCTATTTCTTAGTCACTTTTCTTTCTTTCCCCATTTCTTTTTCACTCTTTGACAGCTCCTCTGTTCAAAGTTTATCTTTTATTAGCTTTTTGGCCTCCAGTCATCATGCCCTGTCAGAATCCTCCAGGGTAAGTTGAACTTTTATTCTAGTGTTGTCTTTCTCTCCTGCAGCCTTATCATGATCATTTCATTGAAAAGCTGTCCCCTGCTTAATATCTGAAGGTTAGCCTCCTGTAGAACCTTTTAATCACACTGGTAGAGAGCTCAACTGGAAGCATTACCATTCCACTCGCATATTTATGGATTTCATTAGCTTTGTTAGATGTATAGGAGAGAAACTTTGCCTATTAAAGAGACGTCACTGATAATTCTTTCAGTTCTTTTTAACTTTTTAAAAAGTGATATACCTGAACATTTTCATAATTAAATAATGAATTGTTCTACCAATGCCTTTACAAAATCTGCTTTCCTTATTTATATGAATAAAGCATATGTGTATATAGATTGTTGCATTATGTATTTTTCTAGAACTTTATGCCTGAGTTAACTTCAATAATGCATCACATATTTTTCCTAAGTGGGTGCCACTTAGATAAGAAAATTCCTTGGGGAATTGAAAAAAATCACTCAGAAATATTACTGCATGTGTCACAAAAACTCTAAGTGTGATTTTAATTTAACAGTTAAATTAATAACATAAATTAAACATTTATGTTATTGCCTGGAGGGCAGTGCTAGTCTTTGAGGCTTATTAACAGAGAACACACTAAGCTGGAACGATATAAAGGAAGGTTTATTTTCTTTGCTGGTCTCCAACTAATTGCTGTAAAATCAACTTAGTGCTTTTGCCAGCTTTGACTCTCATGGAAGAGTAAGCAATCCAAGCTACAATCTCTTGATGTGGTCACATATCTCTTGCCAAGTTTCTTTTTTAAGTTCCTCAAAACAAATGTGCATGCCAATTAAGCAAAATAAATAAGGGAGGAACTTGCTGTGCCCTCATGCCATTTTCTCATTAATTCTAGGAAGTGACTCTGGGACCTCTTCCCATTATTATCCAATAGATTAAATGGCATCTTCCCCCAAATGACTCAGGTAAAAGTGCCAGGTTTGCTTTCATCTTGGACTCTATACTGTTTGAATGAAGACCAGACCAAACAGTGCCCTTTGAGGAGGAAGATGCCTTTATTCATAATGTCATCTATTAGAGAAAGGTTTGACAAAAGGTCAGCTTTACCCCAGTGTAAAAGAAAATGCTGCCAATTCCCGTGAAGCCACTTCTTGCTTCTTAAGAACTATCATCATTTCCAGATTTATTGTGACAAGTTTCCTATCTAGTAGATAGAAGATACAAAACAAAACTTGGATTATACTTACAATGTAATAAACTATGTTAAACATATATTATCTTAAAATAAGGTGATTTTATTATGACAGTCAAAATCATTGTGCATAATAGAAAACTGGAATCTTCCACTAGACCAAATTCAGCTCAGAAATACTGCATTTAATGGAGTAGATAAATAAATTGCAGTGAAGGAACTGTATTCCAAGGTACAGATAAGAAGAAAAGAACCATCAGTTGTCTGTATCTCTTTATCTAGTGGTGAATATGTGTGTAATTTTACCCACCCAGGTTGGCGTGTTCACCAGTGTTGTCAACTTTTAGGACCTATTTAAGTGACCGTATTGTTGAGATTTCATTTTTGCAGCTTTCCTGTCAAATACAGAAACATATGTCCTGGTTCTCTGGCTCGTTCTGTTTCTCCACACCTTGTTCCACGATGCTTCCTGAGCCTTAACTGTAGGAACTGGTTGCAGAAATATCACCTGGGGCGCCCATCGTCATGCATTCTCTGCATTTTACACAGTTGTGAATTTCTGTCTGCTACAAAAAGACACTTCTTTGATGAGAAGTTTGCGCAACAATTATCTCTGGATTTGAGGATAGATATTTAGATTTTTTTTATGATGTGGATAGAACTAGAAATTATACTGTTTAAGTGGCACTATTTAGTTGTCCTCTAGGAAGCCCTCACTCTCTACAAGTAGTTGGTTGAGTTTACAGTGCCAGGCATGAATTTCCTCACTCTTCTCAATGAATGAACCTCTTGATGGGTTATCTAATCCTAAACCATCATTTCTAAATAAATACGCACATAAGAAGCACTGACTCGGTAGATTTGTGTGTGTGTGTGTGTGTGTAAAAGAAAGACAGACACACAGACACAGACACAGATGAATAACTAAGAAGTAAAAAAAATAAGAAGTCATAAATTTGAAAAGGAATAAGGAAAACATAAAGGAATGGAGAGGGAAATGATAAAAATACAGTATTTGTGTGTGAAATTTTCAACAAATAATTAAAAACAAGCATAAGCAAATAAAGACCAATAACAGAAATAAACTTAAGAAAACGGGAATAAAAGAAACAGTGAGATGGTATAAGTCACAGTCACTAATAATAGGAAAAGCTATGAGCATAAATTTAAGCAGAACTAGGTAAAAGCACACCCCAACCAGTAGCCACAGCTGCAACACAATAATGAACTGTGGGTAGATCCTGGCATGATAGCATGATAATTGATCATGGCTATACCATGACAGTTGACCACAGTAATACCATGACAGCAAATCCTGGCTACATCATGAAAGTAAACAATTCTTTATACTGTGGCACTAATCACAGCGTGAGAATGAACTATGGCTACGCTGCTCTAGGAGACCGTGGCTACTCCATGGCATTACACTACAGCCACACGGTGATGGTAATCCATATTGGAACCACGATAGTGTTCCATAGCTGTACTGCAACAGTGGACTGCAGCTCTACTATGAGACTATATCATGGTTACACGATGGCAGTGGTACATGGCTTAGCTCTGGGCTGCACCCTGGCAGGGAATCAGGGCTGTGCTTCAAGAGTCCAACAATAGTAGGCGATGATTACTCCATAACCATTGGCTATGCCTCTGCGCTACAGTGAATCACAGTCATATCGTATTAGAGGCCCACTACTTCATAGAGACAATTGGGGGAAAATAAGACCCCAAAGTACTTTTTCTCTTCCTGGGCTTTCTTAATGATGCCTCCAACTCAGTGAGGCAAATGTGAAAGTAGCTGAAAGACAGCATTGAGGATTCAAATTTGTAGCTTCAAAAGAGGGCACCATCGATTGGTATGTGATAAAATGAATAAAAGCCAGTACAAATATGTAGTTTATATTCTTTAAACGAATATACTGTGCTAGGCACAGTGGAGCATACCTATACTCCTAGCACTCAGAGAGACAGAGGGAGGCCGGATATCTGTGATTCTGATGTCAGCCTCGTCTACAAAGTAAATCCAGAAGAGTCAAGGCTACACAGAAAAACCCTGTCTCAAACAACAACAAAAATTATATACTGTGCTTCAATAAACATGCTGGTTTTTGCAATTTTGGCAGTTTGGGATAGAAGTTTAGACATAAAAGCCTGCAAATTTGAGTACAGGTTGAAGAAAAACATCTTAATAGAAAAAGACACTAAGGGTCAGTGAGATGGCTCAGCAAGTAAAGGTCTTCATTCCTAATCCCGAGCACCTGATTTTGAGCCCAAGGACCCACACAGTGGAAGGAGACAGTCAGTTTTCACATTGACTGCATTACTATGTCTCTCTCTCTCTCTCTCTCACACACACACACACATACACCTACACACATACACACTCACTAAATAACAATTTTAAATGTTTGTTGTAATGCTTTATATATATATATATATGTGTGTGTGTGTGTATACTTAAATGTTAAGCAGTTTGTTATATTTAAGTTAAATCATTGTTAATAAGTGTGTTACCTTTCCTCTCTTCATAGTTGATGGTACAATGTTCTAGGGCAATTGTATACAGACTACCATTTTGATTTTATACCTATGGCATATTATGAATCCCTATTGTAGAAGTATTGAAATAACTTCTCCTACTGCTGAAGAACCAGTGTGGAGATTTTTTTTGCCTGAATATTCCTTTCTACAATAGCTCTAAAATTGAGTCCTTCAGCAGAAATGTTTCATTGCCTTATGCCTTGGTGTGCTTGTATAAGAAAAATAGAAGAGAGCTTTCTGAATCTACATGCAGGAAATTTGTGTTAAAGGGATTTCTGCATAAAGACACGTGGAACTCCTCTCAGAAATTTCAAAAGTATCTCATCTTTACTTTTTCAGTAATTTTATAGTTGACCATAGATCTTCCTATTATTTGACATAGAAAAATAAGGTATAATCCATGTTTTCAAGTTTATTAAAATTAAGAAAAGTATTAAGAACATTGGGTGATCAATATAATACAAAATAAAATGGTCCCAATCACAAGATCAAAGCTCACATTTCCAATTCTTAGGTGTCTCAGTGTGTCATAAGTGATGATAATTTACCATGCAACCTTTTGAAAAACATCAAATCAATTTTTCTCCTTGGCCTAGGGAAGAAGTACTTTGCTGTTTTAAAAGAGGTAAAATCAACCTGCAAAACCTAATGAAAATGAGCGGGTAAACCTGTTCAGAAAGATAGGACAATACTGAAGAAAGAATGACACATAGAAAGACTGAAAGGCCAGAATCCTTTTCTTTAAAATTGTACTGATATTGGTAACAATTTCAAATGCCAACTTTAGAATTTACCTGCAGTAATTTCTATGAGGACCACGTAGTTTATGTCATCTGGGTGAAGTAACAATGTGTGTGTGTGTGTGTGTGTGTGTGTGTGTGTGTGTGTGTGTATTCAAGACATGGTTTCTCTGTGTATAGCCCTGGCTATCCTGGAACTCACTTTGTAGACCAGGCTGGCTTCAAATTCATGGAGATCCACCTACCTCTGCCTCCCAAATGCTGGGATTATATAAGTGTGCCATCACGCCCGACTGTATTTTCTTTATGCATTATAGGGCTAGATAATGTTTTGCTTTTACATATATATTATGATGTGGTAAAACTTATTCTTTTATTATAATTCAAAAATCAGGATAACAAATAATTTCATATCCCTCATTATTAGAGGAAACACACACACAACCAGAGAGAGAGAATGAGGGAGAGTCATCATCTATTGCCTCATGTTGGTCACAGTTTCTCCCCTTTGTTGCTACAGTTTTCTTTAAAATTGAATAAATCAAATCAAGTCACAAATTGTAAACATCACAGAATGTTTACACTTAACATAAAGTCTTGATATCCAATGATGCTGCATGTGCCAGCTTTATTGGTGATGTTCTCTGTGTCTTTGGTGTAGGAATTGTAATATATATATATATATATATATACATATATATATACATATATATATATATATATATATATAGAGAGAGAGAGAGAGAGAGAGAGAGAGAGATGCTGGACCCTATATAACCACTTGTTCTCTGAATTTTATCCAATTATGGTTTCTGTAATGGTCTCCACTTATTCAAAGAGAAGTTTCTCGGATGAGAGATGTGATCTATACTGTGAGTATACAGCTAAATATTAAAGAGTGGTTATGAGTTAGTCCTACCCAGCTGGGATGCCAATGAACCATAATGATGACCAGCATAACATGGTGTCTTAGTTAGGGCTTTTCTTGCTGCAATGAAAAACCATGATTAAAAATAAGCTATACTACCACACTGCTTTTCATCACCAAAGGATATCAGATCAAAAACTCAGTGAGGGAGGAACCTGGAGGCAGGAGCTGATACAGAAGTTATGGAGGTGTGCTGCTTACTGGCTTGTTTCATATAGCTTGGTCAGCCTGCTTCCTTGGAGAACCCAGGATCACAAGCTCTGAGCTGGCACTATCCACAATGGGCTAGTTCCTTCCATATTTATCATTAATTAAGGAAATGCCTTACAGCTGGTCGTTATGGAGGCATTTCTCTCAGTTTAGGCTCCTTCCTCTCTAATGACTGTAGCTTGGTCAAGTGCTCATAAAAATCAGTCAGCACACATGGTAAGTCTAAACATGCAATTGTCACATTCATATCTTGGCGGTAACCAACAGCATTCTAATTGGACCTAAAACAGGATATTTACCCCAATGTGAGGGAAAATATGCTTGAAACTGGAAACCTGGCTACTAATGTCATGGATCTTAGAAGAGAATTGTGGTGGTTTGTAGGAGAATAGCTCCTGTGGACTCATATATTTGAATGCTTAGTCACCAGAAAGTAGACCTATTTGAAAAGAATTAGAAACAGTTGTAGAGATGACCTTGCTGGGAAAAGTGAGCCCTTGTTGAAGCTAGTGTGGCACTGGGAATTGGGATTTGAAGTTTCAAAAGCCCATACCAGGACCAGTGTCTTTCTTTGCCTTTTGGGTTTGGTTCAGGTATAAAGCTCTCAACAACTGCTCCACCACCATGCCTGTCTGCTTCTTACCATGAGGACCATGGCCTAACCCTCTCAAACTATAATCAAGCCCACCATTCAATGCTTTCTTTTAGAAGAAACACTTTCCTTTAGAAGTTTCTTTTTTTTAATAACAATAGAACAGTACTAAGACAGAATTAGTACTAGGGACTAGGATATTGCTCTGACAGGCTTTACTGTGCTATTGTTTGGAGAAATATAGAAGATGTTGGGACATCACACTAGAAAGGCATTAAATGTTTAAACCATCTTGTGATATTTTGGCAAAGAATGTGTCCTCCTTTTGCCCTTGTCTTAAAAATTTTCCAGAGACTAAATCAGAGAGTTTTGGAGTAATGTCCATGGCAAAGGAAGACAGCATAGTAATGACTGTGTCACATGGTTTTGGGTGATGACAATTATGCAGATCTATAATGAAAAGCAGCAAATGAGGCAAAGAGAAATATAAAAAATGTACAGTTAGAAAAGAAAAAGAACACCAGAAAAATGTGATTTTGGAGTTAAGCCCTGTAAGGGGATAAAAAGTTTGCAGAAAAACCTGATGCTAAATTGAATAAAGCAAATGGTAACCTCTGGGCAAAACACCATCCAGATAATCCTGCATGCATTTTGTTCTAACATGTGTGTTCAGTTCCCAAAGAAGCCAGAGAATAGTGTCGGTTTTCCTGAAACTGAAGTTACAAATGGTTCTGAGCTACTGTGTGTGTGCTGTAAATTGAACCCAGATAACCTTGAAGAACAGCCATGGCCCTTAACCTCTGAGACATCTCTCCAACCCTTCAATGATACTTTAACATGAAAAATTTGTTTGTAAATGGAATACAAAATCTATGTCAGCTGCCTTTCTAGAAAATATCAGTGGAGCAAGAGCTCTTGCTTCTAGGCAGACGAGAGGCTTCAAGAAACTTCAGGACATCCCTTTCCTTCCTCATGTGTTCATAACGCCTGTGACTTCCTTGTCTTCCATTCAAATCACTAACTCTTCAGAGGTGAATATTGGTAATAGGGAAAAAAAATACACATCAGAAGGAACACAATAAAGCCAAGATGCTAAGACGTTATACATGAAAAAAACTACATGCATATATGAATATACATATATGTATTCCTAAATATTACCTTTACAATCCATATACTGTCATCCATATCAAGTTCAACCCACCTAATCCATATAACATATGTATGTTTTCAAGGCTGACAGCACTAAAAAACCAGTTGGTATGTTTTTGTTCCTGAGGAAGAACACCTCTCCTACTAGCAGCTTTACTCATTACCTATAATTTTTGTGTAGGATTGAGGTCCATGGCTATCAGATTTGTTGTAAAGATAAACAAGATAGACGTTAAAGTGGAAGTTATATGTAAGTATTAATGAATTTTTGTGAATATATTTAATCTCTATGCAATTTTACTTTCAGTAAAACATTGTAAATTTTTTAAAAAGAACTAAAGATTACATCAAAACACTTGTCCCTTTCTTAAAAGAACTTAGTCATGGAGACACAGATTTATTGCCTAACACTTACATAATAATTGAACAGTCTTATTTGGATGAATCAGCATATAAAAAGTATGACTGTGTCACATTCATTTGACAAGTTATAGAAATGGTCTATGCAAGTTAGTACAACATGAACAACCAACAGTCTGCTACTTAGTAGAATAATCTCTAGACTCTAGACAAACAACTTTCTTATATAGATTAACTACTGCTAACACAGTATTTTTTTCAGGTTCATTTAAAAAATTATAAATTGCAATTTTTTCACTACTCCTCTTCACTGTGAAACAGAAGTAAACCCTTACTAAGTCTGTACCTTTATAGTATTAACAAGAAAAATGGCATTCAGTTCTTTTAAAAGTTTCTTTTGATCATCTGTGAATGTTTTGGAGATTTCTAGCAAATGGTACTCTCTGTAAAACACTGCAGGAGCAGTTCTAAATCTATATATCTCTAGCAGAGTTAGTAAACTATAATTTCAGTTCTGCTCAAATTTTATTTGAATACAATGAAAATAGTTTACTTCTTCCCCATTCCATAATTCTATATTGTTAGGTAAAATAATTAATGATTATTAAAATGCAGTCCCAACTGTTCTCAAAGTAGAGAGCATCTATTATGACTAACATCATCTAGTAAAAGGTATAACATGGTTGTGCAAATGGAGGCTATTTAAGAAACCCACAGTAACTCCCACTTCCTGTCTGTTACTGAACAGAAAGTAAGCAGTGGTCATACCTTTGAAGTTGCAAAGGAGTAATAAGAAAGAATATTTCAAAGAACATTTTACTTTTGACATTATGGTGTTTGAAAAAGAGCTTTCAAGGTGTACATCACAATCAGAATGAACATAAAGTCTGCTTCCTGTGATCTTGGATAAATTTGTTTCATATCCTTTAACTGAAAGCAACTTTCATATGACTATGTAAAGTGACTCAGAGCACTAGTAAATGGTCTAGGATTGAGAAAATAGGTATCTACCAAATATTTAAGACTATTTTTAAAAATACCATTATTTCATCAGATTGCAAGATGCCCAACAGGTAAAAGGGTTCACTGGTCAACACTGTTCAATCTTTCATTCTCCACCTTTATCTCTTCACTGGAGAAAGTACACAGAAATATGAAGAGGAAAAATAGGGTTGGTATTTCAGACTTCTTGGAAAAACTATAATGATTTTTAACACAATAATTTTACTGGCATTGTTATATTAATTGAAAAAAAACAAACCCACTATGCAGTGTCACAATTTACTGTCAGCACACAATATACAGAAGATACTTCAAGTCATGTAATTATTATATATTATTATTGTGGATAATATATATAATTATTATACATTCTAGTGCTTTATGCCTTTATCATTACTGTTTCTTGTGGTTACATACACAATGGTATTTTTATAGCTTTTGCCATTATATTTCTGACTTACCTGAATCCATCTTGAGTCCCAAGCTATATTACACAGTAGTAAGAGTGGGATCAACCCAGTGGAGCAGAGATATACGTGAGATCTAAATCCCATTGTCCTCATCCTCAAGGAAGCCTGTGGGGCATTAGAGGAGCTCTAGGTCCAGAGATCTTTCTTTCTGCTCCCCAGCTGCCTGGCCCACCCGGGTCAGATACAGGGAGCCCAGCACAGCCAGCGGAGCAGAACGAGGTGCAGGACACAAGTCCTAGTCTGACATCTGGAGGAAGCCTGTGGGGCACCTCAGCAGCTCTAGGTTAGAGCTCTTTCTGCCTGCACCCCAGCTCCCTGGCCTACTGTGTCACAGGAAGATAGCAGAGAGAGTGAAATCAGCAGAGCCTCCTCCCTTCCTTAGCAGCATATAAATCTCCAGCACCCATTCTTGAACTCCTGGACATTTCTCATAGTCCTGTAGACTATTCCAGACTCCAGAGATAGTTCGAACCAGTCTGCAATACAAGCTCTAGGAACAAAAGTCAAAGTTATGGACAACCAGATGGCTAGAGTCAGTGTAAGAATACAATCAACAACTGAGCAAAGAACAGTCTTTGATCACCTCCTCCATCAAGGGGGTGTAGCCTTACCAGGACACAGAGAAAGACAATTCAGCCACTCCTGATGAGACCTGATAGACTAGGATCAAATGGAAGAGGAGGAGGGCCTCCCTTATCAGTGGACTGGTGGAGGGACATGGGTGGAGAAGAGGGAAGGAGGGTGGTATTGGAAGGGAGCTACAGGTGGGAATAAAGGGAATAAACTGTAATTAATAAAAATAAAATATAAAAAAATGCAAAAAATATATTTAAAAAAAGAATACAATTAGCAAAAAGCAGGACAGCACTGCTTAGCCAGAAACCCCCCCCCACATCAATGGATACTCTAATGCAGCTGACACTGGAAAATGATTTTAAATCTATGATTATGAAGTTATTAGAGACACATAAGAGGAAAAGAGCAAACAAATAGAGGCCATCATGAATCGACAATCAAACAGGTGAAAGAAATTAATAAAATCATTCAAGACATGAAAATGAAATTATAATCAACAAAGGCAATACAAACCGAAAAACCTCTGGAGATGGAAAACTTAGAGAAAAGATAAGGAACCACAGAGGTAAGCATCACCAACAGAATACAAGAGATGGAGGAGAGAATCTCAGGTGCTTCACACAATTGCAGAAATCAATACATTTCTTAAAGAACACATAAAAATGAAAAAGTACCTGACACAAAACATCCCAAAAATAAAGGACACCATGAAAAGACAAAACCCAAGAATAATAGGAATAGATGAAAAAGAAGATTCCAGGCTCCAAGATCTAGAAAATGTTTTTGAGAAAATCATAGAAGAAAATTTCCCCAACCTTAAGAGATACCCTCAAACACAGAAGACGTTTACAGAAGACCAAATAGATTAGACTTAGACCAGACAAAAAAATTCCTTCAGCAGTGTGATAATTAAAACACTAAATCTACAGAACAAAGAAAATATTAAAAGCAGCAAGGGAAAAAGGCCAAGTAACAATAACGGCAAACCTATCAGAATCGCACCTGACTTTTCAGCAGAGACAATGAAAGCCGAAGGGCCATGGCAGATGTCATGCAGACATTAAGAAACCAGAATTGCCAACCCAGACTACTCTACCCAGCAAAAAATTCAGTCAACATAGATGGAAAAAACAATTTTCCATGACATAATTAAATTTAAACAACATATATGCAGCAACCCAGCCCTACAGAAGGTAGTAGAACGAAAACTCCAAACCAATGAGATCAACTATGCTCAAGAAAACACACAGGATAAAGATACCTTCACAACAAAAAAGCAAAAGAATACAAGGACAAAAACATACAATCACCATCAACTCCACAATAACAGGAACAAACAATCATTGGTCACTGATATCTACATCAATTGACTTAACTCTCCATTAAAAGCAGAATAAAGGTTGGGGAAAAGTTTGTCCAAGCAAATAGATCCAAGAAAAAAGCTGGAGTTGCCATCCTAGGATCTAATAAAATAGACTTTCAATCAAAATTAATTAAAATAGATGGTGAGGGATACTTTATTCTCATCAAAGGAAAAATCCACCAGGACGATATCACAATCCTGATCACTTATGCCTCAAACACAAGGGCTCCTACATTTGTAAATGAAACATTATTAAAGCTTAAATAACACATTGATCCCAACACCCTAATAGTCGGAGACTTTAACAACCCACTCTCAACAAGAGACAGATCATTGAGTAGAGAAATAATGACACTTACAAAGGTCTTAAATCAAATGGACCTAATAGATGTCTACTGAACTATTCACTCAAACACGAAAGTGTATACCTTCTTCTCAGCACCTCACAGAACTGTCTCCAAGACTGACCATATAGTCGAGCACAAAGCAAGCCTCAACACAAAAGAAGCTTGAAATAATCCCTTGTATAGTACCAGACCACCATGGTCTAAAACTAGATCCCAGCAATAACAGAAATAGCAAAAAAGCCTACATACACATGAAAACTGAATAACTCTCTACACAATTACTAGTAGGTCAGGGAAGAAATAAAGACATTAAAAACTTTCTAGAATTGAATGAAAATGAAGGCACAACTTACCCAAACTTATGTGACACAATAAAAGCAATGGTAAGAAGAAATTCATAGTATTAAGTGTCTTTATAAAGAAATTCAAGACATCTCATACAAGCAACTTAATGGCATACATGAAAATACTAGCCAAAAAAAAAAAAAGAGCAGACATACCCAAGAGGAGTAGATGGCTAGACATAATCAAACTCAGAGCTGAAAATGATAAATTAGAAACAAAGAGAGCAATTCAAAGAATCAACAAAACCTAGAGCTGGTTCATTGAGAAAATCAACCAGATTGGCAAACTCTAAGCCAAACTAACTAAAGGACAAAAAAAAGACTATCAAAATCAACAAAATCCAAAATATAGGGAGGGACATAAAAGCAAACACTGAGGAAATCCAAAGAATCATTAGTTCCCACTTCAAAAGCATATACACAACAAAATTTGGAAATCTAAATGAAATGGAAAATAAACTTGATAGATTTATGTACCAAAAATGAACTAAGATTGGGTAAACAAATTAATAGTCCTATACTCTATAATGAAATAAAAGTGGTCATTAAAAGTCTTCCATTCAAATAAAGCCCAGGCCCAGATGGCTTCAGCAGAGAATTTTATCAGACTTTCTCAGGTAAGCTAATTCCAATACTCTTCTAACTATTTCACAAAATAGGAAAAGGAACATTACCAAACTCATTCTATGAAGCACAGTCACTTGATACATAAACCACACAAAGAATGAACAAAAAAGGGAATCTCAGACCAATCTCTCATAAATATTGATGCAAAAATAGTCAATAAAATACAAGCAAGCCAAATCAAAGAACATATCAAAACTATCATCCACTATGACCAAGTAGGCTTTATCCAAGGCATGCAGAGGTGGTTCAATATATGGAAATCCTTCAATGTAATCCACCATATACACAAGCTGAATGAAAAAAAAAAAACACATTATCATCCCCTTACATGCCAAAAAAGCATTTGAGAAAATCTAATACCCATTCATGTTTAAAGTTCTGGAGATATCAGCTATACAAGGCACATACATAAACAAGGTAATAAACAGAAAGCCTATAGCCAATATTAAACTAAACAGAGAAAAACTTAAATCAATCCTCATGAAATCATGGACAAGGCAAGACTGCCCACTCTTTCTGTATCTCTTCAACATAGTACTAGAATTCCCAAGTACAGCGAGAACAACACTAAAGGAGATAAGGGAGCTACAAACCGGAAAGGAGGGAGTCGAAGTATTACTATTCGCAGATGATATGATAATATACATGAGTGACCCCAATAATTCTACCAGCGAACTCTTATAGCTGATTATCACCTTCAGGAAAGTGGCTGGATTCAAAATTAACTCAAAGAAATCAGTAGCCCATTTGCATATAAAAGACAAAAGAGCTGAGAAAGAAATTAGAGAAACAAAACCCTTCACAGTAGTCACAAAATACAGAAAGTATTAGTGTAACTCTAACCAAGCAAGTAAAACACTTGTATGACAAAAACTTCGTCTCTGAAGAAAGAAATTGAAGAAGATATCAGAAGATAGATTGCCTATGTTCATGGATTGGTACATTTAATACAGAAAAAAATGGCCGCCATGCCAAAAGCAATCTATATATTCAATGAAATTCCCATAAATATACTAACAGAATTCTTACAGATCTTGAAAGGATAATTCTCAACTTCATATGGAAACAAGCAAACAAACAAACTTAAAAACAGAATAGCTAAAACCGTCTTGTGTGATAAAACAACTTTTGGGGTATCTCCTTCCCTCATCTCAAGTTGTACTACAGAGCAACTGTAATAAAAAGAGCATAGTACTGGCAGAGAAACAGACTAGAGGATCAATAGGATCAAATCAAAGACTCATAGGTCCATTCACTTATGGACACCCGATTTTTGACAAAGATGTCAAAAAATACAATATAAAAAAGATAGCATCTTCAACAAATGGTGCTGGTCTAACTGGATGTCTACATGTAGAAAAAAATGAAAATAGATCCAAATATATCACCCTGCACAAAAGTAAAGTATAAGTGGGTCAAAGACCCCAACATAGAACTAGACACACTAAATTTGTTAGAAAAAGTGATGAAGTGTCATGAACTCATTGACACAGGAGACAACTTCATGAACAGAATACCAACAGCACAGGCTCTAAGAGCAACAATCAATAAATGGGACCTCACGAAACTAAAAACTTCTGAAAAGCAAAGAACACTGTCATCAGAACAAAATGACAGCCTACAGACTGGAAAAGGATCTTCACCAACCCTATATCTGACAGAGGGCTAATATCCAGAATATGAAGAAATTAAACACCAACACACCAAATAATTCAATTAAAAAGTGGGGTAAAAAGCTAAACAGAATTCTCAACAAGAAATTGGGCAACCATTGGGCAGAGTGAAGGGAATCTTAGGAAAAAAGTGGTAAACAGTAAGATCTGGAGAGTACAGGAACTCCACAAGGAGAGCAATAGAACTAAAAAAATATGAGCACAGGGGTCTTTCCTGAGACTGATACTCCTACCAAGGACTACGAATGGAGATAACCTAAGACCCCTGCACAGATGTAGCCCATGGCAGTTCAGTATCCAAGTGGGTTCCATTGTAATAGGAACAGGGACTGTCTCTGACATGAACTGATTGGCCTGCTCTTTAATTACCTCCCTCTGAGGGGGAAGCAGCATTACCAGACCACAGAAGAAGACAATGCAGCCACTCCTAATGAGACCTAATTGACTAAGATCAGAAGGAAGGAAAAGTCCTCCTCTATCAGTGAACATGGGGAGGGGCATGCATCCAGAGTGTGGAGGAAGGGAGGGATTGGGATGGGAGGAGTGAGGGAACCACAGGGGGGATACAATGTGAATAAATTGTAATTAATAAAGAAAAATAAATGAATAAAAAAACATGCTCAACATCCTTAGTCATCAGGAAAATGCAAATTAAAGTGACTGAGATCCCATCTTACAGTTATCAGAATGGCTAAGATCAAAAACTCAAGTGACAACACATGCTGGAGATTATGTGGAGAAAGGGGAACCCTCCTCTATTGCTGGTGAGAATATAAACTTGTTTAACCACTTTGGAAATCAGTCTGGTGCTTTCTAAGACAATTAGGAATGACACTTCCTCAAGATCCAGCGATACCACTTCTAGGCTTATATCCAAAATATGTTCAAGTACACAACAAGGACATTTATTCAAACATGTTCTTAGCAGCTTTATTTGTAATTGCCAGAACCTGGAAACAACCCAGATGTCAGTCGACTGAGGAATGGATACAGAAATTGTGATACATTTACACAATGAAATATTACTTAGCTATTAAGAACAAGGAAATCATGCAATTTACAGGCAAGTGGATGGAACTAGAAAATAATCTGAGTGAGATAACCCAGAAGCAGAAAGACATGCATGATAGGAAGTCACTTATAAATGGATATTAGCTATTTATATATAGGATAAACATACTACAATCTATAGACCTAAAGAAGCTAAACAATAAAAGGAGGAACCTGGAGAAGATGCTTAGTTCTCATTCAGAAGAGAAAAACACGATAGATAACGGAAGTGGCAGAAGAGAGAGATGGGGATGGGAGCCTACCACAAATGTCTTCCAAAAGATTCCATCTAGCGGGGAACCAAAGCAGATGCAGAGACTCACATCCAAACTTTGGACAGAGCACAGGAAGTTTTCTGGATGAAGTGGGATATAGAAGAATAGAAGAATCTTGTGAGGACAGGAGCCCCACAAGAAGACCAACAACTTCCCCTCCAAAAAAACAAAACAAAACAAAACAAAAAACAAAAACAACAACAACAAAAAAACAAAACAAACAAACAAAAAAAAAAAACAGGTGGGCCCAGGGTGTGCTGCAGAGACTGATGTGCTTCTATCAAAGACCATACATAGAGAGGGCCTAAACCCCCTGCCCAGATACAGCCCATAGACAGCTCAGTCTCAAAATGGAACCTGGTAAGGGAGAAGAGATAGTCTCTGACATAAGCTCATTTCCCTGCTCCTTGATCACTTCTTCCTTTTGGGGTGACCTAGCCAGCCATCAGAGGAAGATGATCCAGGGAGTCCTGATGGGACCTGATAGGCCAGGGTCTGACAGTGGGGGAGGAGGAATTCCCCTGTCAGTATACTAGGAGAGGGATAGGGAAGGAAGATCAAGGGAGGGTGGGATTGGGAGGAGATACGGAAGAGGGAAGGGCTACAACCGTGATTCAAAGTGTATAAATAATAATAAGAATAAGAATAAGAATAAGAATAAGAATAAGAATAAGAATAAGAATAATAAGAAGAAGAAAGAGTATCACCTGCTGACAGCTTCATTGACTTATATATCCAATGATTTCCTGCCTTCTTTCTGTTTTTCAGTTTGTATTATATTTCACATTTCTCAGTAAAAATTTTATGATACTTCAAGTGTGTCAAGAGGAACATGTTGGTGCAATGTAACTGTGACAACACAGTCATGCTACTATAACAATGAGGTCTTTCTGGTCTCATATATTAATTCTTGACATAGGTACCACACACCTGGATAACTTGCCAATAAGGTATGAGAAAACCAACTTGTCATCTCTCCTTTATCTTAATCATAAGCACCATTAAAGTACACTACACCGATTTCTGTGATGTCCTTTCTTTTTAAAACTCAAGTCAAAGAAAACGATGTGTGATAAGTATAACTCACAGAAGGGAAGAAACTCCCTGTATCAGCTTCACAGAATGGAGAAATCTTAAAAATAATTTTAACTCATTGCCCAAGAGGATTCTCTATCATTTGTTTAACTAATACAATCTGTGAATACGGATGTCCACGCTATGTTTTTTGGGTAGTCGGTACCCATACATTCAGTATTCAATGGATAAGTACCTACCGATGCCTGTCATTGTCAGATACTGCTGGTTATTACTTCCTTCTGCTTTCCTTAAAATTTGGTGGATTTCTCAAGCCTAAAAGTATCAAGGCTCTTAGGGATAAAAGGGAAATCCTTCTGTAAATACTAAAAATGAGCAGGAATGTGCGCTAGATAACTTCATTATCTTCAGTTGAATATTTTATGTGATCTTGTGTATATGTTAGTCTTTGCACGGGCTTGAAAAGCACATTCAATGCAGGATGTCCAGGCAACCCAGCATTTGGCAGCCTCCGTAATGCCAACGCTGACAATATGCTGCTTCTTTTAGCATCTTTATCTTCTCTTTTTCAGTAGATGCATGCTACAGGATGCATTTTTAATGACCCACCTGCTTTGGGAGAGCAGCAATATATACTTGTGTTACTTCAAGAGTTTCGCTTCAGGGAAGCGACAGCTACAAACCTCTGTTCTTGGAAGTTGCTTCACCTCAGACCTCATGTATTACAGGTAGGGAGCTGGGTGAAGCATAATTCTTACTACAGCAATTTTCAGTAAATTGTTCTGCTAAATAGAAATATATTACCTGAAGGCTGCAAAAGTGATGATAAACCTGACCCTTCAGTTCTGCTTTTAAAGGTCATTTTGGTTAAATGTAGACAAATTGTGGTATAAAGTACCTTTGCTTGCTGTTTCTCACTTATACCTCCCCTCACACCTCATTATGCTAATGTAATGACTTATTTGACAGGGCAGTTCCATCCATAATCTTAGAAATATATAATGGATTTAATTTTCAAGGTTATATTTTCAGAAAACTATTAATGTCCCTTTCAAAGTCATTGAGGTTGAGTTATGTTTCAGCAAAATATTAAGTACATTAAAGGTCCCTCTCAGATTCAGTAAAGCCAATCAGCAATCCAGCTAAAATTATTTAACAGCTTTGGGCCCTGCATTATTAAACTTACTATGAATTAGCTATGGTCACCATTATTTTGAAAAAGTAAACCTCTAAACTCCATTCAAACTTCATCAAATAATATAACAAAATAACTGGGTTTTTCCCCTTAAAGTGTCAGAGCCTACTTTTTAAATGTTGATTAGCTAATGAGCTTTAAATATTCAAGAACTGTTCTTACATAATTTCAAGAAAATTATTTCTCGTTAATGGAGATTTTTTTCCAGTGGAACACAACATTTGCTTATACCAACTTAAATTTAAAGGACTCTGGTTGCTTTCATGTACAAAGTCCTTTAAATTTATGTAGACATTATTAAAATAACCACCGGTACTAAATCATAGCAATAATCAATGGGCCTTGTAATTAAGCACCTAAACCTCTTCAACCTAGGGATGATTTACATCAGTAATCTGGCCAACAGTTCAACACAGAAGACATGTCACGTGGGGGAAATATGTGCTAGTCATTCTGAGACATGTTTGAGACATGTTCAGGCAATCTGAAATAATAGTGAGCCCACCATCCCATCCCATCCCACCACATCCCAGCACTTAGGTTGTTCTTGGGATGAATATGTTGCATATCCTAAGAAATGGAGCACTGAGAATATGCCAGAGTTTAGTGTGTGTGTGTGCGTGAGAGAGAGAGAGAGAGAGAGAGAGAGAGAGAGAGAGAGACTGAGAGAGAATGAATGAATGAATGAATGAATGAATGAACGGTGGTGTACATGTGTTTGTTACAGCTCAATAGTGTGTTATGACATTTTTTTCACTTTATGAAATCGGAGACTCCTATTGGTGTTTTTTTGGGGGGTGGGGAGGGTTGTATATAAAAGGTAACAGAACTCTCTGTTGTCATCCATAGTAGATCCCACAGAGCTTAAGGTCCTGGACTGCAGCCAAACAGAAGTCTATACCCTCAATTGTGCAAGAATTTCAGAACTAACTAGTTTATAAAGCAGAGTTGAAAATTTTATTAAAAATATATTATAAGAGGCTTGAGCACAAGAGTTAGGAGGTAATGGGAACACATAAGAAAGGAAAGCATACAGGAATATGGATTTGATTTCTCAAGAGACGGTGCAAACATTGATTTGCAATAGATGTGCATAGGATTTGATGAGGTTTGAGGCTACATCTAGCTGGGTGCTTTCTCAACAGCACTTGACAGGGTTGCAATGTGATAATGTAAATGTCTCCACAGGGATTCGGGACATCTCACTGCAAACAATGTTGAGTTTTGTTTCAGGTTCTCAGGCAATATCTAGGAAGGGGATGAGGCCCTATCAAAGGTCACATACATTAGGCTTTACACCTGTGTCACTGCTAATTTAATTTAATGCATATGGGTGCTTTGTCTGCATTCATATCTGTGTAACATGTGTGTTCAGTTCCCAAAGAGGCTAGAGGGTGGTGTCAATTCCCCTGAAACTAGAGTTAAAATGGTTGTGAGCTATAGTATGAGTGCTGGGGATTGAACCCAGATCATCCTGAAGAGCAGCCACAACCCTCAACCTCTGAGTCATCTCTTCAGCCCTTCAATGATACTTTAACATGGAATATTTATATGTAAATGAAATACGAACTCTTTGTCAGCTGCCATTCTAGAAAATATCAGTGGTGCTAGAGTTCTTGCTTCTAGGTAGATGAGAGGCTTCAATGAAATTCCATGACATCCCTTTCCTTCCTCACGTCTCTCTAACATCTTTATACTTTGGAGGTGAGTATTGGTAGAAGTAAAATAATACACATAGGAAGAAACACTATAAAGCCAGGAGGTTAATAAGTTATATATGAAAAAAATGCAGAAATGAGCATTCACACATTCTGTATGATTAGAAAACCAAGCACATAGTAAACAAGAAGCTAAGCCAGGGATAAGATGGTCAAGTAAGCCCAGGAAAGGAAGGTGAACAAACAGTATATACAGTCAGTGTCATTTCCAAAATAAAATAAGAGAAAATTTTTCTAAGAGGAGGCAAAGGCAAACTGAGAGCAAAAAGGAAGAAAATATAATTCAAAAGGCATTTGGGGAAGGCGTGCTGACTACTATTCAGAGTTACCACAGGTTTGTTTTTGTTTTTGTTTGTTTTGCTTTGTTTTGTGTTTTGCAGAAGACACCCTTTATCAGAATGAAGCAGAACTATTTGTGTATTATTTACTTTGCCTGTTGCTGTGATAAAATACTGGAGAAGAAGCAACCTGAGGAATGAAGGATGTATAGTGCATCTACTAAGGCAGGAAAGGCATGGTGCACGTGTGGGGGAGAAAGAGCCGGCTTATATCTCAACCAGGAAGCAGACAGGAATGCTGGCTTTTTTCTTCACTTTGTTCAGGATGAGTTCCATGCTCCTCAACCCTCCTTGCTTGTGCTCAGGATGAGCCTTCTCTCCTTAGATAATTCTCTCAGTAAACACCTTCATAGAAACTCCCAGAAGTATGTGACCTAGTGGATTCTAAAACCAGTCTCATAGATAATAAAGAGTAATCACAGCAATATCTCTGTAAAACATGTCAGAGATAAGTGGTCATCATTAAGATTTTGTTGAGGTAGAATGCCGTTTGTATTGTGCCCTTCTAATTCAAATGGATACTTGATCACCTCACAACCAGAGAAGTATAACTCTCCTCTAATTTGATAGATGATACTGACCTACATGATACTCATTCCACTGCCTTTAGGACACTGGGCTTACATACTTTTTCCATATGGACTCTTTGCAATACATGCATTTATAAGAAAAGGAAATTAAAGTCAATGTTTTCTGTTTGTGGGAAGAACCCACAATTCATACATACTGCTTTAATTCATACTTTTTTGCATGAATGTAATTTACAACATCATTCTTACCCAATCCAAAACCATTTAGTCCTAATTGGGTATCTCTCAGTTCTGGTTAAAACAAGTTCCTATAGCTAGGAGAAAGAATTTAAAAACAAAACAAACACACACAATAAAATCAGGCTGTTTGATTGGAACATCTGGTACAGGCAATTAAAATAAAGAAACAGGGGTGAAATAAGGTAAGTAAAACAATCCAAGGAAGGAACGGGAGAAGTGCAGAAGTTATTTACAGAGGTTGAGAGCAGGACGGGAGAACTGCTTGTCAGTGTTCTAATTGGAAACAACCCAAACTAACATGGAATGTATTTAAAAGCACTGACAACTTCATGAAAGTAATGGGCAAGCTAAAGGAAACGGGCAGGCGTTGAGTGAAGTGAGCAGGTAAGCATATTCTAGACCATTTCTCAGGACCACACTAACTATAAATGCCTCAAGCACAAATTCTTCACCAGCAGATACAAGATACAAGTCCAACAGTCTCCAGCCTCAGTGTCTCAAATCACTCACTATGATTCCTCGCTGCATGAAGATGGAGTTGGATGAACATTCAGATACAATAGGCAGAGGGTCTGTCTCTGACATAATCTGATTGGCCTGCTCTTTGATCACCTCCCCCTGCGGGGGGAGCAGCCTTACCAGGCCACAGAAGATGACAATGCAGCCATTGTGATCTGATAGACAAAGATCAGAAGGAAGGAGAGGAGGACCTCCCCTATCAGTGGACTTGGGGAGGGGCATGCATGCAGAAAGGGGAGGAAGGGTGGGATCGGGAGGGGAGGAGGGAGGGGCTTATGGGGGGATACAAAATGAATAAAGTGTAATTAATAAAAAAATAAAAAAGAAAAAGCATTAACAAACAAACAAACAATGAGTATCTGTGTGCACTGGCTATGTCAGGATAGAGAGTGGTTGTAGCAGCATTTAAGCTTTTTCCACTTATTCTGATGCAACTCCCCACATGTACCAAACATATACAAACACATGACTCAAAAATGTAAATAGATGAAAACTTCCCTCTCTTCAGTTTTAAAGAATTTACAATAGAGAATAATCTCATGCATTCTGTCTATGTAGGAAAAGTTCTCTTCATAATTCAGTAGCATGTATTATTTGACAATAGTTGAGTAGATAGGTATAATTGTAACAAATATATGATTTGTCTTCTCCTATTAAGCAAATCCCATTTACTTGAAGAATAAATCCCCTTAAGTGACTGTTCTAATAACCTTATCTATACTAATATGTCAGGAGGATTTAACTTTATTAACTATTTATTTCAATTATTTCCTAAATTTTCCAAATAATTCTGTATAATTAAAACAAGTAAAGCTCTTTGGGTGGATGACACCTAAACGAACATCGGTACAAAGTCCCAATTTATTTCTAATATCAGAGATCAGACCTCTACTCTTGCCTGATGCATCTAAAACAAAAAGGGGGAACTGTAGAGAGCTGCGGAATGCTATGCCTTAAAGATGGAGCTGGTTTCCGCCTTCCACCTTCCCGATGGTGAGTGCTCTCTGTCAGGAACAATTCCACATTTGGCTAAGGCTGAGGATCTGGCTTGCTTCCATGTATGTGGACCTATCTGCATTGCCCACGTGGCACGCCTGGGTTGGCTACCCAGAGGCTATTTAAGCTGTGGGCTGGCTTTCCCCAGGGTCCGAGGATTGTTCAAGGTTTCTGAATAAACTGCATTGAAAAAAAAAACACAATAAAAAAACATATTAAAATCATCTGTATATCAGTTTAAAACCATGAAGGCACATCTCAAAACAATGCTTTGGGAATTAGTCTGTCAAATTCCCTACAGGGAATGATGACTTAAACTGGAATGGAGGAAAACCAGTGAAGTAGAAAAATGTAGTTGAGCCATTTGACTAAATGACAGCATTATGATTAAATTTGACATATAGTAATCTAGAAATCAAAACTGCAAACTACTTAGTACCAAAACAAACCTTGTAACTTCAGAATGGCCAACCTTGAAGACAGGTAAAGTCAAATGCTGATGAATTGAGCATATCCATTGGAAAAACAAAACCTATTTTAACTTAAAGGGAAAACTATCGTCTTTTAAGAGGATATAGGGCAAAACATCACATTTCCTGAATCTATTTTGTGCAGACGTGTATTTCTTTGCTCAGCAAAGAAAGGGGGAAAATGTAATAAAAGTAATGTGTTCTATTTAAATAACATGCAAGATATATGAACATATTTGAGTTCAAAATGAGAGAAAAAATAAATAGCTAATAAGCAGCTATTGAAATACACAAAGCTATTTGTGATGCTAAATCCATTTTCCTTAAGAACAGAGGATCCATGGAGAAAGAAATTAAATCATTCTAAGTTGGAGTGGGAAATTAAGTTACTGAGAGCAGCAAATGAGAGTCGGGGATGGATTACTGCTTTCATCACCTTTGGGAAAAGGGGATATTAAAACCACGCCATTAATACACTTCTGCTCTCGAGGAGCCCAAAATAACTGGAAAGGATGTCTATTAAGGTAGGCGTATGTATACTAACATGTTCAATATCGCATCTGAATACATTGTCACAATGTGATATTTTTCTAACGCATAAAGCTTTGCAGGAAAACAACAAAATTAAGCAACTTCAATGAAAAGCACAAATTTTAAATATTTTCATTTATCTACTAGGAGCATATTTCAAATAACTTAAAATAGAAAAAAATCTTATACCCCCTTCCCTCATGAGTTATTATTAGTTTCCACGACAGTTTCATGTGTGTGTGTGTATGTGTAATATCTTCTGATTACACATCCCACTCTTGATTATCTTGATTATCTCACTTTCACTCATGCCAGCACCTCCTTTTGTCCTGAAAAAAATCTCTTTGCCACATTCATGACTTCTTTTGTGGCCTACTGAGTTTAAACAGGACTGCCTGTAATGAGGGGAATAAAATTATCTTCTGGAGCTAGTGAGTTTCCCAGTAGCTATACAACTGAAGACAGGACTTCCCTCTCCCTGAACCCACTAGTAGCAAATAGTGCAGAAGAGAAGGGTTGGACCCATTGAGCTCCTCCACTATCATGACTGACTTCTGACTGGGCCAGCCCCCTCAGGCTTGGTGCCAATAACTGCAGCTATTGTGAGGTTATAGCTTCAATGACCTCGTCATGCCTGGAAAATGACATTTCTCAGCCCACTTTCTCTCTTTTACCTTTTCCATTCATTCTGCCTCCTCTTCTAACATAGTCCCTGAGCTTTAGAGGGGAAGGTAGAAATGTCTTATTGAGTGTTGTTGAGCCCTCAACAATAGTTATTCTTAACATCATGCTCAGCCATTACCTTATATTTTTTATAATAATTGAAACAAAGTATGTCAAACACTCTGTTAAATCAAAAGGGATACATAATTTAATAACATAACAATTATCCCATAATAACAACAATAATGTAAAGCAATAACAACATTAAAAGATATACTAGAGGCTTAAAAGATGACAAGCAATGTGATATAAATTCCTGGGAGACCAAGGAAATGAGTCCCTGTTCTTTCTCCTGAGCCATATAATCCAGTCTGTCAAAGGGAGTCATTCAGCCCCATCAAACCTTAGATATTTTTATTTCTTAAATGTGTGGCACAGTAGCTAACTTACTATGCCTTCCTTCTCAGAAGAAAATCATGTCCTTATACAGAAACAGACACAACTTCACAAATAAAATTATACTGTATTTATTGTTTCAGCTTCTTAGCGTTACAAGGATATAGAGTTAAGCGAGTTAGTTCATGACTATAATCTCAGCATTTAAGAGTCTGAGAAAAGATGACTAACATATATTTAAAGCCAACCTAGACTATGTAGCAAGTGATAGACTTCCATGACCTACAGTATGAGATGCTGTTTCAATAAAAAGCAAAACTACGACAGTAACAAAGGAAGATGTGGACTCTGAGGATTGTATAGTTCAGACGCTAATAGAGTTGTATTAAAATTTATTTAGGACTAATACTTTATCATCATGAGTGAATTACAGTTGTATATAGAACATATCAACCACAGCTGAAGTAAATCCCTCCAGTATAAACATAGTGATGTTATCATGGCTTCACCACTCCACACTGTCATGAGAAGTAGATCCTTGATATGGGGAGTCTTTGTCTAATCACCAGCAGATGAAGTTGGGCACTGACAGCTTCTGAAAAATGTCTGTGTCTCAAGAATGGAGATAATCCAGATTTTTATTGGTGTTTGTTTCTTTGTTTTGTTCTCATAGAAGCTATAGCCTATCAATAATTTTTTTTCATCACAATCGTTATAGGTGGAAAAATATATATGTTTAATGCTGTTCTAGAAGTTACTTTATAATATAACCTATAATCCCAAAGATACTTAGTAAATACTACATTGAATAATATTCCAGTATAAGTATTCTAACATGCAACCAAACTAAAGCTTTACATTCCCATCAGAATGTGTTCTTGGACTCCGCAAATCCTGGGATCTTTGTAATGAATATCAGGGTATTGTGAATTGAGGAAATGACTGCTCTTAGCTATGTTTGAGGTGAAAGGTTTGTTGTAGATATGATGGAGAATACAGACAAAAGGGAGGGTCTAGATTGAACAGGGTCCTTGAGAGGAAGGTGGGCAGAGGAAGAGAGGAAAGAAGAGGTCAAGAGAACATGTCAGAATTTAGAGAAGGCAGAGCTAAAACGGCTGGGTTACATAAGAATCAGAGAAGCTGGGATAAGAGGAATGAAGCTCAGGGCCTGGAGATGTTTAGGGTAAGGGCCAGCAGGGTATGCAGCCAGGATGATTCCTTAACAGGTCCTCAAGATGATGTTGAAAGATGCTGGGAGAACCTGCTGTTCCGCATCCATTTTGCTGTGTTAAATAGACACCTCAGGTAACCATTTTTCCTGGGTTTCTTTCAAACCAAACAGGGATGGCATCTGTAATAGTGATTATGAGTGTCTACCATTTGACTTAGATCCCTAAGAATACATGTTCTCTCCTGATTCCATTGATTCCTATATTCCTTGACCTGCCTGAGACGTACTCTCTTACCATTTCACCTGGATTTCACTCTTGAAATTCAGCTTAATTTCCATTTACATGATGATATTTCAAATGTTCTGCTGCCAATCCCTTTAAAGGATAAATTAATTTAATGAATTGGACAAATTATTTGTCTAATGGCTGAATCCAATGCTGACAGTAGGGATCATATATCACTACAATATATTCTCAAAACAAGTGGATTTTGCAGAGAATTATCTGTGAGATTTTTCTTTTCACTTTCTTTTTATTATTATTTATAATTTATTCACTCTGTATCCATGTTGTAGCCCTCTCTTTCTTCTCCTCCTTCTCCCACCCTCTAATACTTCTTCCCTCTTCCTCCCTTTCCTCCTTCCCCAGTCCACTGATAGAGGAAGTCCATCCCTACTGTCTAACCCTATCCTAACAGGTCCTATTAAGACTGCCTGGATCCTCTTCCTCTGTGTGCTAGAGAGGGCATGCCACCAGGGAGAAGTGATCAGCGAGCAGAGATTGACTCTTCTCCCATTACTAGAGAACCCCTATTAGAGACTGAGCTGCCTATGGGTTACATCTGAGCGGTAGCTCTAGGTCCTCTCTTTGCACGGTCTTTGGTTGAGTCATCAGTCTCTGCAGTACCCTCTGGCCCCAGGATATTTTAGCTTTGTTTGTTTCTCACTGTGAAGCTCCTGTTTCCTCTGGGTTCTTCTATATCACTCTTCTTCCATAAGACTCCCTGTGCTCTGTCCAAAGTTTGACTGTGGGTCTCTTCATCTGCTTTGATACCTTGCTGGACGGAGTCTTTTAGAGAACATCTAGGTTAGGGACCCGTTCTGTTCCCTCTTGTCTACCACTTCTAGCATCTATCCTGTTATTCCTTCTTTTTTTTTTCTTTTTTCAATGCAGTTTATTCAGGAACCTTGAACAATCATCTGACCCTGGGGAAAGCCAGCCCACAGCTTAAATAGCCTCTGGGTAGCCAACCCCAGCGTGCCACGTGGGCAATGCAGATAGGTCCACATACATGGAGGCAAGCCAGATCCTCAGCCTTAGCCAAATGTGGAGTTGTTTGTGACAGAGAGCACTCACCATCGGGAAGGTGGAAGGCAGAAACCAGCTCCATCTTTAAGGCGCGGCATTACGCAGCTCTCTACAGTTCCCCCTTTCTGTTTTAGACGCATCAGGCAAGAGTAGAGGTCTGATCTCTGATATTAGAAATAAATTGGGACTTTGTACTGATGTTCATTTAGGTGTCATCCACCCAAAGAGCATCAGACCTGTCCGATACCTTTTTCTCAGAGGCGGGACCTGGGGCATCAACCCACATGCAATCAGACTTGCTCTTCTCTGGGTCGAAAGCAGCTGACCCTGAGTGCAGTGCTTAGTCTCGAATCCTAAGCATAACATTTTAGCTTTTTATGGTAGCCAACCATGCTTGGGGAGACTGTCCTGCTTCAATGGCTGTAAAGGCCTGAATGGTCATGGCTGCATTACGCTGTTGTGAGACTCTAATCTTGCATTCCTTCTTAATGTTAATTAAGCATCTTCCCTAGTGTCCTCCTTGATGTTTAGCTTCGTTAGATCTGTAGATTTTAGTATGTTTATCTTATATGGTTAATATCCACTTATAAGTGAATATATACCATGCGTGTCTTTCTGCTTCTGGGTTACCTCACTCAAGATGATATTTTCTACTTCCGTCCTTTTGCCTGAAAACTTCATGACTTCCTTGTTTTTAATAGCTGAGTAGTATTCCATTGTGTAAAGGTACCACAATTCCTATATCCATTCTTCAGTTGAGGAACATCTATGTTGAGGGCTGATACCCAGAATATATAAAGAACTCAAGAAATTAAACACCAACAAACCAAATAATCCAATTAAAAAGTTGGGTACAAAGCTAATCAGAGCATTCTCAACAGAGGAATAGCAAATGGTGGAGAAACACTTAAAGAAATGCTCAGCGTCTTTAGTCATCAGGAAAATGCAAATTAAAACGATGCTGAGATTGAGTCCATCTTACTCACATCAGAATGGTTAAGATCAAAAACTCAAGTGACAAGACATGATGGAGAGGATGTGGAGAAAGGGGAACACTCCTCCATTGCTGGTGGGAATGTAAATTTGTACAACCACTTTGAAATCTACCTGGTGCTTTCTCAGAAAAGTGGGAATAGTGTTACCTCAAGACCCAATTATACCACTCCTGGGTATATAACCAAAAGATGCTCAACCATACAAGGAAGGACATTTCTCAGCTATGTTCATAGCAGCTTTCTTCATAAAATCTAGAATCTGAAAACAACCTAGATGGCCCACAACTAAAGAATGGATTCAGAAATTGTGGAAATATTTTTATCTCTAATACAGGTGGGAGACTTCTTTGTGAGAAAAAGGTCATTTGCCTGTATGTGATGTCTTCTAATAACCACTAAATGAGACATTTACAACAAAAGATTTTAAAGCTATTCATTTGTATACAAAAGTCACAGCCTACACAACTTTGAAATTTCATGAATGTCAAAGATAACATTTAGAAGATTAATAATAATATGACTTAAAATTCACCAAGCAAAAGCAACAAGAAAGACTAACAATAGAATTTTAAAATTAGAAACTGATGATCTTTCTCAAAAAACAGTAGGAAAAAATATGGTACTTTTTTTTGATGCTGGTAGACACCTTAAACAAAGCAGAAGGGAAGGCACTGATGATGTACTTTTTAATTTTAATTTTTATATTAATTACAGTTTATTCACTTTGTATCCCAGCTGTAGCCCCCTCCCTCATTTCCTCCCAATCACACCTTCCCTCCCTCATCTCCACCCATGCCCCTCTCCAAGTCCACTGATAGGAAAGGTCCTTTTAAGTACACATCACCTAGGGAAAGAATCGACATCCAGGGAAATTGGGGCATGGGAGGAGATGAGGGAGGTAGGATGCAATTGGGAGGGAATGACAGAGGGGGCTACAGCTGGGATACATACCGAATAAGCTTTAATTAATATTAAAAAATAAAAATTTCATCATAAAAAGAAATGAAATGTATTAAACTGATACTACTGTCATGGACATGATACTTGTGTTCGCCTGCTTAGCTGAACAGAGTAACCACCAGTGAGAGGAGCGCAGTCTCCAGTGTCCACCAGTGGCTCTTCCAGCAGTAAACTCCAACACAAAATCATAGCCACTCTTGACCCAGGAACTTGAGGCTGCACTTGGATTTCATAACCATTTGGGTTATGAACTTTTGGGTATCAGTGGGTCAGAACTTTTGAATGGACTCTTTGTGGGTAAGGCTGTGCTTAACTGAATGTGATAATGTTTTCTTACAGTGCATGAGTTCTTTTTTTTTTTTTTTTTTGAGGAAATAAGCTGATACCCAAAAATAATTTGTATAGTCTAGGCTTCCCTCTTCTTACCATGAATTTTGTTCAGACAGTATAATTTCCCTGCACAAGCTCCCTGCAGCGGTGTGAGCACAGCGTCCTCATTTGTTGGTAGAACTGATGAAGAAGTAACTTCGCAGAGCACACATACCTTAGAGTCAGCGTAAATAGAGTTAGCATAGCTTCAAGGGATGCGCCTCAAGTTGTGCTAGAGAGCACTGACCAGGACGGCAGCACTGCTTAAGGTACACTGCAAAGTACATGGAGACAAGAAAGAGAAAATTTTAATGTCAGAAAGAGAGGCGAAGCTGTTCTCCATAAGAAAAAGTACAAATCCTTGGAGAAAAAAAAAAAGGAAAAAAATGAACACATACCAACAATTATTGGTATGATTTTCAGATTAAAATAAAAGAAGTTTGTTCACTTAATGATTTGCTTCTTGCTTTGTTTTAGAAATGGCTTGATGAAATAGTCATAAGAAGGTGGTTGGTAGGATGATCCAGAACACTTTTGACATATCTGTCTTTATCAAAACAATTCTACAGTGTGATAAGTCTAAATATTTTAACCACTCAGAAATTTCAAGAAGTTCTGGTTATTGCTGAAATGTGGTATTCTGAGTCTTGGGTAATGATGACTGTCATAGAGAATAAAACTTGAAAAAGAAAAAAAAATGTACATGTAGATGAATAAATTGCAAAATATTCACATGATAGGTCACTATACTAAATGAAAATGATCAAATTACCAACAGACGCAAAAGCATTCATAGTGCTTATGACACTGACTGGACAAAAGCCAGACATTAAAAAAAGAAGGCATATGTGGCTGTTTTTTCTGTGCTTTATTTATTTATTACAATTTATTCATTTTGTAGCCTCACTGTAGCCCCTCCCTCATCTCCTCATAGTCCCACCCTCCCTTCTCTTCTCCCCCTATGCCTTTTCCCTAGTTCCCTGATTGGGGAGGACCTCCTCCCATTCTATCTGATCCTAGCTTCATCAGGGCTGAGGAAGGCTGCATTCCCCAGGGGGAAGTGAAAAAAGAGCCAGCCACTGAGTTCATGTCAGAGACAGCCCCTGATCAGCTTACTAGGGCACCCACTTGGAAACTGAGCAGCCAATGGGCTACAGAGCTAAACAGAGAATTCTTAACAAGGAAATATCAAAAGGCAGAAAAACACTTAAAGAAATTCTTAATATCCTTAATCATCAGGGAAATGCAAATCAAAACCACCCTGAGATTCCACCTCACACCCATCAGAATGGCTATGATCAAAAAATAAAGGGTAATGTATGCTGGGGAGATAGAGAAATGGGAACCCTCCTCTATTGCTGGTGAGAATGTAATCTTGCACAACCACTTTGGATATCAATCTGGCACTTCCTTAGAAAATTAGGAATAGTGCTTCCTCAAGATCCAACTACACCACTCCTGGGTATATACCCAAAAGATGCCCCACCATTCAATAAGGACATTTAGTCAGCTATGTTCATAGCAGCTTTATTTGTAATAGCCAGAATCTGGAAACAATCTAGATGTCCCTCAACGGAGGAATGGATATAGAAAGTGTGGTAAAATTACACGAAAGAATTTTATAAATAATTAAAAAGAAGGAAATTATGAAATTTGCAGGCAAATGGTGGGAACTAGAAAAGATCATCCTGAGGGAGCTGTTTTTTTCTTAAAGCAAACCAAGTAAAAACAATTTATAAAGTTTTGTCTGAATACTAGTTGACTCTGAGGAGTAGGGTGAACTGTGTCTGAAAATGGACAAAAAGAGTTTAGAAGCAATAGTTAATTTACATAGTGGTTACGTGATGTCATAGTCTGGTTGTTTTTGTTTTTTGTTTTTGTTTGTTTGCTTGTTTTTGGCATTATAACAAGTAGGTTGCCTTTTTGTATTTTTCACTGTTCTCCAAAGTGCCAGGTGAAGGTATAGATATCTGCTAAGAACTTTTTATGGTAAAGCAAGGCAGGGGTTCTCATAGGGTGAGATACCACATGAAAGAGAAAGGACAGGAGTAAGTGAAAGTCAAAGGTGCGGAACTTGTTTCTAACGTCTATACTTGACAGCTGTCCCATCCTGGCAATAATAAATGTTATCCACCTTCAGTTTGGAGCTCTCCTGGCCTGGCATCTCCAAATATCCTGATCCAAATAGCCCAATACTGCTACATTACCAGTTCACATGAGTCTTAGGGAGGACAATCACACTGTGATCTAACTATGCAAGTTTTAAAAAATCCATTCAGTCAAAATCCAACGCCATACACCTGAAAAAATGAACTAAATTCTGTAAAATACCTTGAAATCATATGGGTCTAGACTCAACATAAGTGTGTAACTTCAACTAGTTCAACCAGCAAAAGCAAAAAGCAAGCTTCTTTTGCCAGAGTTGAAGCTCACAATACGTGTGGCTGGTGGAGGTGGTGGTTTTGTGTGTGTGCGTGTGTGTGTGTGTGTGTATGCATGCGTGTGTGTGCATGCAAGAGACTTCAGAGGGAAGAAAAGAAATAGATATTGCAGCAATTAGAAATCTAATTAGCTATGTATTTTAATACAATTGGGTATGATTATCTGTGCCCCCGGATATGAAGCATTCTTCTCTTGTCAGATAACTGACATTTTAAAATGCTAAACTTCATTAAGAGAAACAGATACAACTCATTAAGATTCATATTTTTACTTATTAATACAGATACTTTTGGTAGAGGAATTTAGATTGCTTTGAAGAATTCGATTGTGTATTCTCTTATGGTACCAAAAGGAAGTTGACAGTATTAGTCACTTAACAAAAACAAAAAAACAAAAAAAAAAACAAAAACTCATCAGAAAATTGGAAAAACATGTAAAATGAACCCCCATCAGCTTGAGTTGAAGTAAAGTTTGCCTCTGTTTTTCAATACTGAGCTATTCCTTCTTGTGAGTGTCTTCATATTCTGTGACACACTTTGCTAAGCATAATAGTCACTTGGAGATTGCTAATTGGATATGCATGCTATTATGGTTTACGAATCCAAATAGTTTGGCAGACTGAGTCAAACACATAGACAAAAGTGTGTGTAAGCAAAGCTCTTCCCTTTTCATCATTATAGATCTAAAAACTTCTTAGTTAATCTCTTTGCTTTGGCTAAAATTATTCTCCTGAAAATGACCTTAAGAAAAATGTTTAAAGTATTTTTTTTTAAACATTCCCTTGGCTGAATTGGAACAGGAAAGTAGAGTTTCATACACTGGTTAGTTTTTACTTTCTCTTTGGCTTCTTGGAACTGGTAGAATATTTCTGCTTCTGAGTGCAAACTTTCTATTCATTTCTAAATACTGATATTTACCCCCTTCCCCACTCTTGTTATTTTATCTAACTTTTTCTGTTGGTCTTTGTTTTTTAAAGAGATAAAAGGAAAAAAAATCTTGTGCTGTTTTTATTAGGGTTCCTGATTGCATACAAGAGCCAACACTAGACAATTTAAAGACAACAAGACCCCTTAGAGAAGATATACAGTTTTGTTGCTAAAATCCATTCCCATAAGGTCCCAAGAAGAAATCTAGTCACAATTCTGCCAAAGGTCATTCTGGATACTCAATAAATTAATTAGGCTTCCTGACAGGTCGTGATGAGTGGTTAATTACAGGGCTCTGGCTTCTCCTCCCACAACACGCTGGGGTATAAGCCATCAATAAACACAGCTGAGAAAAATTTTCCCCAAGGGAAGGGTGCAGCTGAACTCCCCAGGGTTGTTAGTTGCTTGGCTTGAAGGACAGTCATGCAGTAAAAGCAGGTATTCAAGACTGGAAATGGAAGTGCTTTGCCTGGATAGTCTTCTTTATCATATTGTATGTTTTCTTTGTTCTTCTTTTTCTCTGTGTAGACAGTTTCCTAACTGTTTCCTACAAGATGAAATATGCCCAGGTGTTCTTAAGAACTCATGCTCAAATCCATCAAATATGCCTTTCGGTTCTAATTCTACAGGGGAACATAACCATTATTATATGACAGGTTGTCCTGGCACAATGCAGGGTACCCCAAAACTGTCCCCTGAAGAAGGAGGGCAGCAGTACTAAGTAGAAAAGCCTGGAGCTGTATACCAGCTGTTGACCAGACTAGCCAATGGCTGATCCTTCCAAGGGCATTTTCTGGGTTTTTTGTTTGTTTGTTTGTTTGATTGTTTGTTTGTTTTAATAATAGCCTCTCACAATTGAATGGTCAGTTTCTAATTTCAAGTTCTAGGAAGCTTGGATGCCAGTTCCAGTCTCCCTTCTGTATAGACAGAGATACAGTGTGAGGTTGTAGGCAGATACTGGTTGTGTTGCCACCATGAGCTGAGGCTCAGAGGATGGACTAGAGGAAGATTTACCCACAAGCCATAGCAGGAATTCCACAAATTTGGTCTACCCAGTTCCTAATAGTTCTTAAAGTCATGGCTCTGAGAAAGGTCTCAAACATGTTTTTGTTTGTTTGTTTTTATAAAAGTTTTAACTGAGGGCATGCACAGGACTGTTACTCCTTTGGAGATATTCTAGGAAACAGAAAATAAAACTCGTAAAAAAATTATGTTTGCAAGAGTCTCTGAGGTTCATAGAATAGATTATTAAAGACTTTTGAGTACTTTCCTGCCATCGTTTAACCCATACTTTCATCTTTATTTGACAATGCAACATAGTCAAAGTGTTATCTAAATTTTCAAATTACAGGAAACAATGTTTAAAGCCAAGTTTTATAGGGAAAAAGTAAGGAGAAATACAACTTCACATGTTACATTTGGTATATGGATAATGATGGTCCAAATTATAGATTTTCTTTTTCTTCATTTTTTTATGTTTTACCCTGAAAAATCGCACAGTTTTCTATCTCAAGAAGTCGGTGTATTCAGTCAGTGCACACAGCACAGTTCACTGATTTTCAAAAGTTTCTTTTTCAAAAATAAAACTTTAACTTGCAATCTTTTATTGCTGATACTTCATGGAAAGGTTTTGGCTGTAGTTATAATGGCAAGTGTGACTGTCAGATTGGTCACATCAGTCCTAGAGTGTTGAAGGGCAAGTTTTTGGTTTCTGTGTCATGTGACTATGATTTTTGTTTGGGTCCCAAGTGTGGGTTATAAGAATGTTTTGCCCCTTAGAAAAACAGTCCCCATGAAAAAGCTCATGATGCTGGTCAGCTGAAAACTACCTCATGCAAGATGCATAGTTTTTATAAGCTGGAGAACATCTTTATGTAGATTCTGAGAAGGGATTGATAGAAGGCCACAGACAGTGAGCCAATACTTTCTGCATCTCTACACTTCTTCATTGCTACTCTTTGCAATGGTTCACATCTTTTGCTGAACTTTCAGAGAGAAATGCTCCAGCGTCCTTCTTAGGCTGCTGGGGTGTAATTCTGCTACTTCAGCAGACGTGTGCCATTTGGGCAGAGTCTAGCTGCCTCTACTGAAATGTTCTGTTTCTGCTGCTGCTTTGCTGCTTGACTAGACTACTGGTATCCTGATGATTGAATTTTGGTAATTCCCAAAGAATCTGTTTACCATTAATGGCAGGAAGTAGATAAAAGAGGTCTAGAGCCCCTTTCCCTACTAATCTCCTACCTAATATAGAGGGGTTGGAAGGGAGGTAAAGGTGTTTAAGAACCTTAAATAAAGTAGCTGTTTTAAAATTCTAAGCCTTGGTAAGGGTATCATTCTTTTCAGGGCTCCCAGGGCTAAGTGTTTATGGCTCTGTTGGTCTCCTTGTGGAGCTCCTGTTCCCTCCAGATCTTTCTATCTCTCCCTTCTTTCATAAGATTCCCTGCACTCTGCCCAAAGTTTGGCTTTGAGTCTCAGCCTCTGCTTCAAAACCTCAAGGAGTAGACTCTTTCAGAGGCCATCTGTAGTAGGCTCCTGTCCTGTTCTCTGGTATGAACTCAGTGGCAAGCTCTGTGATTACCTTTCCTTGAGGGTGTTCAGCCTTGCCAGGCCACAGAGGAATACAATGCAACCAATCCTGATGAGACCTGATAGGCTAGGGTCAAATAAAAGGGGAGGAGGACATCCCCTATCAGTGGACTAGGGGAGAGGCATGGGGGAGACCAAGGGAGAGTAGGATTGGGAGGAGATGAGGGAGGGGGCTACAACCAGGATACAAATTGAATAAATTGCAATAAATGATAATAATAAAAATCTAAGCCTACAGAGTGTACTAGCTGCAAATGAAAGACAAAGGAAAAAATCTCCACTCAAAGAGAGTGAGACTAAATCAGTCAGAACAAAGATGCTGGCATACTTTAACACCAACAGACCCTGCAGTATGGAAAAGATGTTGTTCTAGTTCATTTCATCCAAACGTTAGCCTATAAAGCAGTGCTTCTCAACCTTCCTTTTATGCAGTTCTTCATGTTGTGGTGACCCCCAATCATACAATTATTTTGTTGCTTCTTCATAACTATATTTTGCTACTGTTATAAATCATAATGTGAAAATCTGTGATTTCCAATAGCATTAGGGGACCTACAGGCTGAAAACCGCTGCTATAAATAATGTCACTATTCTTGTTAATATCCAGATTAGAAAACAGAAGTAAAACAGGCTTAAGTAATTTGAAAAATCTATGTTTTTATAGAGCTGGGTTTTGAACAATGTGCCTGATATTATTGGACTATGCATATAAATTGTTGGTATACCTTAAGCATTGGAAGTAAAATTAAGGAAGATATTATGGCCCCTTCCTAAATACACTGAGTGTGTTAGAATTGGAGCCCATAATAAGTAGTGCTTTAGATTAATGAAAAATATGTATAGCAGAATCTTACAGCATCGTCAGGTAGCCAGGTTCCTGACTGTGAACATGCCGTACACACTGAGGCTCAGAATGACTTAATGTGACTCAGATTCATCACTAACCCCTCTTAGAAATCTGCTACCTAGAATTTGCAAACCTCACTTATTTGGAATATTTACAAAGAGTGCACATGTTTACAGTCATGTGAACAGTTTGCTTGCTCACCAGTTTACTTGTTCCTGAACACAATTGCTTATCATGTAGGACATCCACATCATTCTTTGAGGGCATTGAATCGCCAGGCTTCCCATTAACCAAAAGCCTATCCAAAAAAAAAGAAAGAAAGAAAGAAAGAAAGAAAGAAAGAAAGAAAGAAAGAAAGAAAGAAAGAAACAGCAGAAAGTTACCTCACTCTTTGTCAAGAACATCAAATCATCTCTGTAAAGACAAATTATACCTTATGTGCTAGTTTCATCCCTACTTTCAGCTTCTGTTTCCCAATTTTAACTTTGCCATAACTCATAACTTAAGAAGTCAAGACCGGGAAGAAAAGTAATTTCCCAAGGGGCTGAGGAATGAGACCCTACTGAGTACAGAAGAGAATTCACTGTTTACTGAGCTTTGGTGTTGATCCCTAGCAAAGGTGATGTATATTCTAGAGGGAGTTTATGCATTCTGTGCCCTTCAGTAACCAAATGCCTATATAAACAAATCTAGTTTAGAAAAAAAAAATAGAGAACTTTTCTGTCCTATTTTAAATAAAAATTTCTATAAGCTAAAGGTCTACAGCACTAAGAGTTGCTGTGAAACGGGAAATAAAATAAAATAGTGATCTCCAAGTTTCTTATAACAAGGAAAATAAAGTTTGAGCTGACTGCAAAGTTAATGTATGTACATCTCTAGCATTGTTTAAAAGAATCTGGATTTTGGAATAGCTTATTATTCACCTGTTTTTGAATAGCCAATATTTTTATATGCTTGTGAGATGAATGCCATAGGTAAGAAGGGAGTTGTCAAAAATCTGGGTCCCTTATAGCTTATGTGTACAGATTTATTTTTTTTTTTCATGGAGGTAAATGCACAGCAAAGAATTGCATTTCCCAAACCGTGTTACAAGTGTGTAGAGTCATATGACTGGGCTTGAGACGAGGGAAATTGGGAAGAATTTCTCTGCAACACTATGAAGCTCAACCTATAAGAATCACCTTCGCCTTTTCCTGTTCTAGTCACTTCCCTCTTCAACAAGCCATAGTCAATGTCCAAATAGACATGAACAGCCATATGTCCAAAACGACACTGTATGCAGAGGTCATTGCCTAACTGCCTGGGGACAAGGCCTCTTCCTTCTACCTGAAATTACCAGGAATGCTGCAGCGGAATCTCATATGAGAAAGAAATAAAAATTTAACATGGTAGACATCTAAAACTTAGATGTCTGTTATACTAGAAGGCTGTTTTAGCAGCTCACATTGTGCTAATAAATATAGAAGCAATATGAACCAATTTAAAACAATATTTTAATGTACAAACTTATTGAGGTACTTATTTGAATGTTTTATCATCACTTTATAATGATAATCTACTTATAAAATTCAGAAAAAAAACACAAAGCACACTAATATATGATTTCTATCAATATTTAGAAAACTATACTACATAAGACTTAGTGTTTAAGACTAAGTGATTTAAATAGTGTCATTTATAATCTTTGTCAGCTATGTCCTTATTTTGCTTAAGGCAAAAATAAAGCTCTGCAATTCCATTTAATATAACACGAAAACAATGCTAAATTATAACTACTGGCAATAAAGCTTTTTTAAAAAGAAAGACAAAGAAGCTCTCATATAAATGGTAGGGGGACTGGAAAGGTGGCTCATTTGTTAAGTGTCCTTGTTGCTCTAAGAGGACCTGGGTTCAATTCCCAGCACTCATGGGCAGCTCACATATAAATAGCAGGATTCATTATAGGACAACTTCTGAGGAAGGAAAATTAGGAAGCTATTCTAATGAGCCAATAAATAAGGATGGAAATAATGCTTAATATTCTTTGGGGGATGAAGAGAAAATTCCCATGGGCAGGATCGCAGAAACTAGGAACTGTCTCCAATATTGGAAAAAAACAAAAAAACAAAAAAAAAACCAGAATGACTCAGATTAGAAAAAAAAAATCAGGATAATTTTCCATCAATAATTGCCAGCAACAGAAGTGAAGAAATTTCTATTGGACAAAAAAAGAAAAGGAATGCAGTTGAAGGCTGTGAGCAGATGGGGTATATTCTTACTCTTTTTAGGAAAATGAATTTGTTGTTAGGATGTAAATATAGAGGCTACAGAGTAAAAATCAAGAGATTCTGTGTGTTTTCAAAGCAAAGACTCATGACCAAACCTTTGGCAGAGTACAGGGAATCCTAAGAAAGAAGGGGAGTTAGTCTGATGGGGAAAGGATAGGAGCTTCACAAGGACCAAATATATCTGGGCACAGGGTCTTTTCTGAGACTGACATTCAACCAAGGACCATGTATGGATATAACCTAGAACCTCCACTCAGATGTAGCCTGTGGTAGCTCAGTAACCAATTGGTTTCCCAAAGTGAGGGGAACAGGGACTATTTCTAACAGGAACTCAATGACTGGCTCTTTGGCCTCCCCACCCCCGAAGGGAGGAGCAGTCCTGTTAGGCCACAGAGGAGGGCTTTGCAGCCAGTCCTGAAGATACCTGATAAAACAGGATCAGATGAATGGGGAGGAGGTCCCCCCTATCAGTGGACTTGGAAAGGGGCACGGTGGAGATGAGGGAGGGAGGGAGAGACTGGGAGGGAATGAGGGATCGGGACACGGCTGGGATACAGAGTTAATAAAATGTAACTGATAAAAAAATAATAATAATAAAAAAGAAAAAAAAAGAGATACTGTGGAACCTGAATGAAAGTCATTACATGGCAAAGGCAGACTACCTGGCATTGTTTTTGTTGTTTTGTTGTTTTAAACTGCAAGATATTTTGACAAAGGAGTAGATTTTAAGAAGGATTAAGTTGAACTGGGGAAAAAAAGCAGTCACAGTTTTATTACCCTAAATTAAAGAAAAGCTGTTAATATAACTCTAAATCTATAGTCAATTTTTAATATTCCCTAATTTGTTACATGCCAATGTTTCTACAATTCTAGAATATGGCAAATGAAAATTATAATATCATGAACCAAAAATTAAATAAATGCACATGAGAATGTTTTTTTAAATTACTTTGTTATTATTTATTAACAAACTATAAAATACATCAACTAAATACAAGTACTTCAGCATTAACTGTCCAGAAATTTCATTCGATATGGAAAGATGCTCTGCATTGTGACAAATGTCTGCCTATTGAGAAAACATTTTAAGATAAGTAAGTTGAAAAATATCTTATGGTGCCATTAATAGGAATTTGGAGACATAAGATCATCATAAATCTCAGTATTTTAGTAGAACTACCAGTACTATGTATTGATTTCATTGATCAGGACCTTTCGGGTAGTTTATAACAAAGTCAGTAAAAAAGACACGTGAATTAGATGAACCATCCACGTTCAGCTTTTGGAGGACTCAGCTTGTATCATTCCATTCTCTAGAGGGCTCTTACTATGATTTGTTTAAGTTGTCTGTTCCTTTCTGCTGCATAACTACCTCTCATTTGAAGATGGGCAGTCTCAGGTTCTAATCCAAACTTTGACAAAATTTGTATCCTCTATATTCCCAGTGCATATGAAAATATATCCTCTGTTTTATGCATTAGTAAGTCTTTCTTTACTTACTAATGCATGAATTGTAAAACTATGAAGCACAGCAACAGTCACGAGCATGCGCTCTAATCTGTGAGCTCCCACTATCCTAGAAAGCGACTAAGTCTAGTAAATAACAAGCATGAAAACAAGCCTGTTAAACAGAAATGGAAGCTAAGATCATCCACTGGGAGAGCAAAGAATTTGAAGCTAGAGTGAGATTCAGTGAGGGAATCCAGAAGCTCGCACACTGCGGAAACAGAGAAAGTTTAATTGGCCTCTACTTGCAACTTTGCCATAGTTTTCTGAAATAAAAATTATATGCACTATGAACCACGAATTCTTAAGACATATTCATGTTGGATAATGATGCAATATGATCCTTTCGTAAAGCTGATGGATCATGGGGCTGAGCACAATTAAAAAAGCACAATTAAATTAAAGGCTGGCTATCTCTCCATGACAAGAATACCTCCATCTTTTTACTTGCAATGTAAATGCAAAAAATCAGATGAACTTTTAATAAGTTATTTTATTTTTTTTATATTTTTTATTTTTTTTATAAGTTACATTTTATTAACTCTGTATCCCAGCCGTGTCCCGATCCCTCATTCCCTCCCAGTCTCTCCCTCCCTCCCTCATCTCCACCGTGCCCCTTTCCAAGTCCACTGATAGGGGGGACCTCCTCCCCATTCATCTGATCCTGTTTTATCAGGTATCTTCAGGACTGGCTGCAAAGCCCTCCTCTGTGGCCTAACAGGACTGCTCCTCCCTTCGGGGGTGGGGAGGCCAAAGAGCCAGTCATTGAGTTCCTGTTAGAAATAGTCCCTGTTCCCCTCACTTTGGGAAACCAATTGGTTACTGAGCTACCACAGGCTACATCTGAGTGGAGGTTCTAGGTTATATCCATACATGGTCCTTGGTTGAATGTCAGTCTCAGAAAAGACCCTGTGCCCAGATATATTTGGTCCTTGTGGAGCTCCTATCCTTTCCCCATCAGACTAACTCCCCTTCTTTCTTAGGATTCCCTGTACTCTGCCAAAGGTTTGGTCATGAGTCTTTGCTTTGAAAACACTGCTAGTTAGAGTCTTTCAGATGCGCTCAGTAGACTCCTGTCATACGTTCAATGCACATCCCATCTGTCTTTCTAAACGAGGATTGATCATCTTAGCCCATGTCCGCTCAATTGATTATCTTTTTTAGGTGTATAGATTTCATTATGTTTATCATATCTTATAGGTCTATATGAGTGAATATATCCCATGTTTGTCTTTCTCCTTCTGGGATATTTCACTCAGAATGATCTTTTCTAGATCCCACCATTTGCCTGCAAATTTCATGATTTCCTCCTTTTTGATCGCTGAGTAGTATTCCATTGTATAAAAATACCACAATTTCTGTACCCATTCCACCGTTGATGGATATCTGGGTTGTTTCCAGGTTCTGGCTATTACAATTATTTTAATAACTTTCGTTTTTATAGAAAAATATGAAGTTTTGGAAAGATTAGTTGAGATTTAGCAAATCTAACAGTATGTCTTTCTGCAGTTGCTTTGATAGTGCTTCTGGAAGAATAACTGAGCCTGTTTCCATTTCCTCTTCCACAATGGCTGCTAAACATGTTGTAGAAGATGATTTATATAATAAGCTTTGGGGGGGGTGGAGAGATGGCTCGGCAGCTAAGGACACTTGATGCTCTTCAGGGGACATGAGTTTGGTTCCTATCACCTCTGCCAAGAACCTATCAACCTCTTGAAACTCTATCTTCAGAGGATTCAGTGCCCTCTTCTGGCCTTTGCACGTACCTGCATGCATATGTACATATGTTCACATGTGCACACAAGCACGCCCACACGCTCACACACACACAATTTATTTAATTATTAAAATCTTTTTGTGGTTTTTAAAATTATGTCCAAAGTAAACAACAGCAAATAAGTCTGGGAACTTAATTTTCTTAAGAACTTCTGTTATTTTAGTGAAGTTCCTCCTCACTGTGCCAGGAGGACCTGAAAAGAGAAACAGTTATGTTTACATCTTTTAATACTAACAAAAATTTCTACAGCCAACCTGGGGAAATTCTATTTGCAACATCTAAATAAATGTCTCAAATATCACAAAAAAGTTGATATAAAATTTTCATTTATCCTACTCATTTATAGCACATATTTAGAATGTTCCCTACATATTTGATAGAGACAAAATAAGCAATGCTGAAAAAGGACAGAGTTGACTCAATGTGCTGACCTATGAGGGACATCTGTCTCAGTAAGTAAGGATGAAAGCGCTATTTGGTCATTCCTCTCTCTTATTAGCCATCTATCCAATTCACGATGACTCAAGCCTGACACAGCCTGGAACATAAACATGCTTGAAGAAATTTGCTGAAATTGGCATAAATATACTGTGAAAACATTCCTTTATCTTTATAGAGAAGTAAAGGCTATGTAATCCGTAATTCTATAGTGCAGCCAAAATAAATCAGCCAATAGAGATGAATGGGAATTAGACACTGGAAAGGGGAAGTCATTGATGTTTAGTAGCTCTCTGTGTTAAAGTAACTACCATAGTAAGAGACAACAGGTAGGTGCATATGGAGCATATTATGTGATGATTTCTCTATAAGAAGAACTATCCAATTTTTGTTGACATTTAGGAAATTTAGTAGAGACTTAAACAGACAAAAATCTGGGCGCAGTAATTAGTGCAAAGGCTAGTAGGCAAAGATGAAGAATGCCTTTGATAAGATACTAAAAGCTTAATAAAACTTAGTATTTACAAGAGCGAGTAAGAGGCTTCACTAGAAAATTGCATATGAAATTGGAGAGGGAATCTAAAATGCCATAGAAAATGATGAAAATAAAAATAATCACTAAGTGACAATAATAGTCACAATAAATAAATAAGAATATAGGAATAAAAATTATAAGGAAAGTAGTAATTTTTAAAATACTTCCCTAGTGGAAGTGTAATTCACAAAAATAAATATTTATTTGCTCTTGTATCTCAAATATATTGTTGCCTTGTGATAAAATGTCATTTTAACTGCAAGGAACACCTTACAGCTGTTGGAAGAAACAGAAAGTCCATAACAAGGAAGACAAAAACAAGCTATTGCGAGCTGTTTCCTCTGTCATTCTAACTTCAGGATAATGCCTACAGAGCATTATTAATAAAACATGATAATTTAACATTTTGGTGATATGCCTCTAGTCATTAATGAATAAAGCAACAAAGAAGTCCCAGAAAAGAAATGAGTGTTTAAATCTCAACCTCATTTCTGTGACATTTATTTCACCATATTTGTGTGTGTACAATGTTTGTTGATCACATCAGCCTTCGACACAGCCCTCTAACTCCTCCTATGCCCCAGGTTCTCCTACCAGCTGATCCTACTCCGAACTCTATGTCTGTCCGTCTGTCTCTCTTCCTCTGCCTGATTGTCTTCTTTAAGTCCCACGGGGGTCATGAAGACTCAGCTAGCCTCCTACTCACTGTGCAGCTGAGGATGACATTGACACACTGTCCACTTGGTGTTGCCTCTACACATTCTTTAGCGCATGGGCACTGGGCCATCCACTGGAGCATGCGCAGCCTACCCAAGCAATATGTACTTCCCAAGAAATATGACTCCCCCTCTCCCTTACCCATCACCTATCAAATGTCAATAGCTCATGAGCCCATCTCCTAGCCATGTTGGAATTTTGATTGGCTTAGTCATAGGCTGTTGTGGGTTTGTGACTTTGACGGCTATGTTGAGTCCAAAAGAAGCATTTACAGAACTCCTCCCTTTCCTCAGGATCCCACATTCTTTCTCGCCCTCTTCCATAATGTTCCAAGAAAGTTGCAGGAAGGGAGTGGCAGATATTTGACGCCTCATTCAGCGCTGAGTATCCACAATAATTTGCTCTGAGTTAAGAGTTTCTGCATAAAGGGCCGCAAAAATGACCAAGATTTGAGAGTAGCAGAGATCTAGAGGCATAAGCCATGCGTTTGTCTTTGATATCCACTTTATTTGGTATATAATATTATTTTCTTGTTCTGCTTGGGACTTATTTAAGAAATTTTCAGTTATTTTTCTAAATATGATTTTTAAATTCTATATATTCTTTCCTTTGGAACTCCTATTACTTAATATTCTAAAATATTTCATTTATTTAATATCCAGGCATAAATATAATGTATTTTCATCAAACCCACCTTCCATTCTTTCCTATCCTACAGCACACCACCACGTTTCTCTCCCATTTTTAATATTCTATCTCTTCCTTTTTGAAAAATGCCCTCTGAGCCCATTTGTTGCTCCTTATACATGCAAGATAGTGATCATCGGCTGGAGTATGGGTAGTCTCTCAGGATCCACATTCCTAAAGAAAACTGACCGTCCCTCTCCCAGCAGACATCTATTGCCACTAGCTGCTCCTCAGCTTGGATGGAACTTTATTCCCAATCTCCGTTCCCATCTATGCTGGGATTTGGGCTCTTTTGGGCACAAGTCCTATGCACATGGTGTCAGCGGCTGTGAGTTCATACTGGCAACTTCTTGCCATAGCTGGCACATACTGCCTGATTACAGATGTATGTCCCTTCTGGTTCTCACAATAATTCTACTTCACTTCCTCAGTGATCCCTGAAGCTTGAAATTAGAGAAGGTGATACAGATATTCGATTCAGAACTAACTATCCCACCATCTCTTACACTCTGCACATTGACTGGTTTTATATCTCTATATTAATCACTACTCATTGCAAAATAAAAAAAAAGATTTTCTGATAAGAGATGTATTCGTCTTTTTGTATATAAATAAGAACTATGTTCATTTAGCTGAATAGTAATAGACTGTACATTATGGGCCACGACATAGCCAGTCATGTTCAGGGCGGGGCGAGGGACTCAGTGGTAACAGGCATGTGTCCATCTTGTGGAATGAGATTTAAATCCAAAGAAAAATTGACTGGCCATTCCATAACATTTATGCTATTATGGTACCAGTGGGCATAACCTATGAGGTCATTATGGCAGTTCACAGAGCTTACAGCTGGGAAGAGTAATAATGACGCTTCCACAGTAGCATGCATAGAACCCTCCAGCCCTGCAAAAGTCAACCAGTAAAAATGAAGCTTCCACATTAATACCCTCTTAATTTTGCTATGTCCTCTGACTCCAGTATGTGGTGTCTTCAGCAACAGAATCTCAACATCAAGTTCTGGAGGGTAACTAAGACCAATGCCAATAAACTGTTATATTTGAGGATTTATAGGACTACCCCGGACGAACCACTCCAAAAGAGGCAGCAGATACCTGGTACTAACCGCCCCCCTCTCATATCTTGGTGAGAAATTATCCCCAATTATAGGGTTAATCAATGTAAACCCCATATATAATTATATAATATAAATTATATAATAACAATTATATGATGAATATATATTGTGTAAACTTCTACATCTATTATATATCTACTACTGTAGAAGTTTCCTATTGTAGGTTTCCGTGTGGCATTTTCAAAGATCTTTTTAAATGATTAATTTTATTATTTACTTATGTGTTTGTTTAGCTTCTGTGTATGTGTATGAGCACATGCAGCAGGGGTGCCTGCAGAGGCCAAAAGAGTTTGCTGTGCCCCTGGTGTGTGCTACCCGGTGTGGGTGCTGGGAAACAAATGTTTATCTTTGCTAATAACTTAGCAAGTGTTCTTTACTTCTAGGCAAGCTCTCCAGCTCTCTCTAATTCTTAAGAGTACTAAGCAAGCTCTGTATCCCATTTTTTTCTTTCTATAATTTTATTTTTCTCATTAGTTACATTTTGTTAATTCTGTATCCCAGCTGTATCCCTCATTCTCTCCCCAATCCCACCCTCCCTCCCTCATCTCCTCCCTGCCCCTTTCCAAGTCCACTAATAGGGGAGGACCTCCTCTCCTTTCATATGACTCCCTTTTGTCAGGTATTTTCAGGACTGGCTGCAAAGTCCTCCTCTGTGGCCTAACAGTTCTGCTCCTCCCTTGGGAGGTGGGGAGGTCAAAGAGCCAGTCATTGAGTTCCTGTTAGAAATAGTCCTTGTTCCCATTACTATGGGAAACCAATTGATTACTGAGCCATCACAGGTCACATCTGAGCAGAGGTTCTAGGTTTTATCCTCTCATGGACTTTGGGATTTTTTTAGTTTGTTGATGTCTCATTTCTTGATATATATGTATATATATATATAATTCTGGATATTAGCCGTCCATCAGATGCACCGCTGGTGAAGATCCTATCCCAGTCTGTAGGCCATCATTTTGTTCTGTTGACAGTATACTCTGCTTCACAGAAGCTTTTTGGTTTCATGAGATCTCACTTATTGATTGCTGACCTTAGAGCCTGTGCTGTTGGTGTTCTGTTCAGGACGTTGTCAGCTATACTAATGAGTTCATGGTTCCTCCATACTTTTTCTTCCAACTGATTTAGTGTGTCTGGTTTTATGTTGAGGTCTCTGATCCACTGACAGAGAAACACTTAAAGAAATGTTCAACATCCTTAGGGAAATGCAAATCAAAACAACTCTGAGATTCCATCTCACACCGGTCAGAATGTCTAAGATCAAAAACTCAGTTGACAACACATGTTGGAGAGAATGTGGAGAAAGGAACCCTTCTCCATTGCTGGTGAGAGGGCAAACATGTACAACAACTTTGAAAATCAGTCTGCCATTTTCTGGAAAAATTAGGAATAACATTACCGCAAGATTCAGCTATCCCACTCCTGGGTATATACCCAAAAGATGCCACATCATTCAACAAGGATATCTGCACAACTATGTTAATAGAAACTTTATTCGTAATAGCCAGAATCTGGGAATAACCTAGTTGTACCTCAACGGAGGAATAGATACGGAAATTGTGGCACATTTACACAATGGAATACAACTCAGCTATTAAAAACAAGAAAATCATGAAATATGCAGGCAAATGGATGGAATTAGAAAAGATCATCCTGAGTGAGGTATCCCCAAAGCAGAAAGACACATATGGTATACACTCACTTATAGGCGATAAAAGCTGCATAATATAGGATAGCATCTACAGACCTAAAGAAGCTAATAGACAAGGAGGATCCTAGGGAGGATGCTTAAATCTCATTCATAATGGCAAACAGGAAAGACACCAGAAGTGGTGGCGCAGAGAGAACAGGATGGGAGCCTTCTGAAGGGGTCCTCTGAAAGGCTACACCCAACAGGAGATTGAAAAAGATGTTGAGATTCACAGTCAAACTTTGGGGCAGAGTGCATGAGTCTTATGAAAAACTCGGGGGATGATATAGAATGACACAGAGGGGACAGGAGCCGCACAAGGAGACCAACAAAGTTAAAAAAACCTGAGCCCAGGGGGTCCTGCAGAAACTGATGCACCAACCAAGGACTATGCATGGAGAGGACCTAGACCCACTGCTCAGGTGTAGCTCATAGACAACTCTGTCTCCATGTGGGTCCCAGAGTAAGGGGAACAGGAGCTGCCTCTGTCAAGAGTTTGGTTGCCTGCTCTTTGATCACTTGCCCCTGGTGATGTAGCCTTTCCAGGCCGCAGAGGAAGAGGATCCAAGCCATCCTAATGAGACTTGATAAGCTATGGGCAGATGGTAGAGGAGGAAAACTCCCCTTTTCAGTGGACTGGGGGAAGGGGATAGGGAAGGGAAAAAGGAGGGAGGTTGGGATTGCAAAGAGTTGAGGGAGGGGACTTCAATCGGCATATATAATGAATAAATTGTAAAAAAAAAAAAAACTTAAAAATAAATTAAAAATGAGAGTGCTAAGCAAATAAAATATTTGTAACTAAAGTACAATAAAACTATAAATTGCAAAGGACAAAGCTAAATATATAAAAAGACAAGTGGTAGGTAATAAAAGCAATTAATCTTTAAACAACAGTTGAGTGTTGTGTTATTTTGCCAATTGTTTCATCCCTTTCATAAGTATGCACACACTACGTAGCAGAGAGGGAGCACTAATTAAAGAAAGCTATACAAAACAGTTTGTATATACATAGAATAATTTGAAATATAGATAAGTATAATTTAATGTAAATTATTCAAAATCTGATATTTATTTTTGACATTGTACAAAAACTAGTCTGTCAGCCAATATAATTCAGAAAACCCTGTATGAGGTAGCTGAAGATAGGCAATGACAATACAAAGCCCAACATGTACTCTGTTTTCTTAGAACAAGGGAATATATTCTGAGATATGATGCTAATATGTTTAATGATAATCCAATACATAAAATCAAAAAGAAGATATTGGCCTTTTTATTGTTACAGATGATAAGTACAAACAGATTTTTGTATAAAACAGTAAAAACAAAAGACATAAAAATAAGTAAAGCAATGTACAATATGTTTGATTTTTTAATTTTGACAGCTATTATTGTCTGTCTATATAATTGTTTACATGAAGCTAATTTAGAACCGTATAAGCCAAATATTCTTTATTATTATTATTATTACTATTTACAGTTTATTCATTTTCTGTCCAAGTTGAAACTCCCTCCCTCATCTCCTCCTGGTCCTACCCTCCCTCTCACTTCTTTTTGTATCCCTCTTCCACAGTCCACTGATAGGGGAAGTCTTCCTCCTCTTCTGCCTTACCCTAGTTTATCAAGTCCCATCAGGACTCCCTGGATCCTCTGTCTCTGTGTGCTGGCCAGTTTGCCTCACCATGGAGAAGTGATCAAGGACTAAACAACTGGGTTCGTTGTTAGAGACTCTCTATTCTCCCCTTACTGTGAAACCCACATGGAGACTGTGTCATCTAAAAATGTCAAGTCTCTCAAGAAATAAATTGAAGAAGATATCAGAAGATGGAAAGATCTCCCATGCTCATGGATTGGTAGGATTAACATAGTGAAAATGGCCATCCTACCAAAAGCAATCTACAGATTCAATGCAATTCCTATCAAAATACCAACATAATTCTTTACAGACCTTGAAAGAACAATTCTCTTCATCATATGAAAAAAACAAACAAACAAAAAAGCCAGAATAACTAAAACCATCATGTACAATAAATGATCTTCTGGAGGTATCTCTATCCCTGATCTGAAGTTGTAGTGTAGAGCAACAATAATGGCATGGTACTGGCATAGAAACAGACTGGAAGATCAACAGTATGGAATAAAGACCCAGAAATAAACCCACACACTTATGGATACTTGGGTTTTTGTTTTGTTTTGTTTTTTAAGATTTATTTATTTATTTATTTATTATGTATACAATGTTGTGTTTTGCATGTACACCTGCCCACCAGAAGAGGGCACCAGATTTCTTTATAGATGGTTGTGAGCCACCATGTGGTTGCTGGGAATTGAACTCAGGACCTCTAGAAGAGGAGCCCCTGCTCTTAACCTCTGAGCCATCTCTCCAGCCCGGATACTTGGTTTTTAATATATTTTTTATTTATTACAATTTATTCACTTTGTATCCTACCTATAGCCTCTCCCTCATCCCCTCCCAGTCCTCCCTCCCTCTTCTCCTCCCTTTCCACTCCTTCAGTCCACTGAAAGGGGAGGTCCTACTCCCCTTTCATCTGAACCTAGCCTATCAGTTCTTATCAGGACTGTCTGCATTGTCTTCTTCTGTGGCCTGGTAAGGCTGCTGCCTCCCCGATGAGTTGGTGATCAAAGAGACAACCACTGAATTCATGTCAGAGACAGTTCCTGTTCCCATTACTAGGGAACCCACTTGGAGACTGAGCTACCATGGGCTATGTCTGTTCAAGGGATCTAGGAAATCTCCATGAATGGTCCTTGGTTGGAGTATCAGTCTCAGAAAAGATCCTGGGCCCAGATATCTTTAATTTTGTTATATGGTATATATTCACTTATATGCAGATATTAAACATATTATGTAGGATAATCATACTAAAATCTGTACACCTTAAGAAGAAAAGCAAGGAGGATGTTAGGGAAGATGTTCAATCCTCATTCAGAAAGGCAAATTGGATAGGAATCAGAAAAGGAAGAAGACAGGGAACAGGACTGAAACCTACCATAGAGGCCTCTGAAAGACTCTACTCAGCAGAGTGTTGAAGCAGATACTGAGACTCATAACCAAACTTTGGGCAGAATGCAGGGTATCTTATGAAAGGAGGCAGATACTTAAGTTTTGACAAAGAAGCCAAAACCATACAATGGAAAAATATAACATATTCAACAAATGGTGCTTTTCCAACTGGACATTTGTGTGTAGAAAAATGCAAATAGACCAATACTTAGCACCCTGCATAAAAGCAAAATCCAAGGACTTGGGATCAAGGACTTCAACATAAAACCAGACACACTAAATCTGTTAGAAGAAAAAGTAGGAATGAACATTAAATGCATTTTCACAGGAGACAACTTTCTGAACAGAACACCAAGAACTCAGGCTCTAAGATCAATAATCAATAAATGGGACCTCCTGAAACTGAAAAGCTTCTGTAAAGCAAAGTACATTATCAACAAGACAAAACAACAGCCTACAGACTGGGAAAAGACTTTCACCAACTATGCATCCAATAGAGGGCTAATGCTGCTTTTAACATTTTTTTTTCTTTGCAAATGATTGCCCTTTACAATGTTTAAAATTCTGATTATTTGTTTTATTTCTTTTTTGCTGGGCACTGAGCATGGAAAGACCATTTTAGTTTACATTTAAAACCCTATTGCAGAGCTAGGTGGTGGTGGTGATGCATGCTTTTAATTCCAGCACTTAGGAGTCAGAGGCAGGCAGATTTCTAAGTTCAAGGCCAGCCTTGTCTACCAAGTGAGTTCAAGGACAGCCAGGGCTCTACAGAGAAACACTACCTCGTAAAACAAATAAACAAACAAACAAATAAATAAATAAATAGAAAATGCCATTGTATGAAGGATATACTTTGTTCATTTTCAGTTTTTAAAACTTTTTTCATTTCTCAGTAGACTAGAAGCAAATCAACTTTCCTAACTATTCTTCAGTGATAGAATGGAAACAACATGTAGAATGTGATACAGACTAAAATTGTTACCACAGAAGTGGCCTTTAAAAGCATGCCATGTCTACACATACCAGCACAGGCATCATCACTATGAGCTTTCTTGCTTCAAAGATTAGCATGAGATCTATTCCTTTGGAAAAGCCTCCAGTCATGCACAGCCATTTGTATTCAGACTGTGATTTTTCTATGTCCTTGTACAGAATTCTATTACCAATTATTATGCAATAAAAAAATTAACAGCACAGACAGCATCCGTGTGGGTGAGCTGAGCCACAGGAAATACAAAAACTGTTGAAATTAAAAGCCAGGGTATTTTCCCTCGGGAGGACTGCTGTGTATGTTCTGCCTAAACCCACCACACTGTCTCTCACCAGGAAAGATCATTCACAATTCATTTGCCGTGAGTTCTTTTGTGACTTTGTTTTCTTTACATAATGTAATTTTTCCCTCATCTCTAAATCTATTTCATATGCTTTATGCAACAACTACCTACACTTGCATTTACGTAACTCAAGTGCTGTGTATTAGAAGGAAAGATTCTACTTGTGTAATGAGATGAAAATAAATTGTATTATGTTTGTTTTCAGAGCCCACAGCAGCACATCTTTACTCTAAGCCCAGACAGAAGCAGGAGAATGAAAAAGCACAAAGATGGAATAGTATTTGCAATGAAATCTTTTGCCTATATATTGAGAGAGCCATAATTTGAGATTAGAATGCACTCTTTAGGTTTCTTTATCAGTTTTATGTTGTATCTGCCTGGTGCTCATCTTTGTTGATGCATGTGGACTTTGGAATGTTAGCAATAATTGTTTTCTATGCTCTCCATGTCATTGTCATATACTCAAAGATGGAATTTCAGCGATTAAGCATTTTTGTATGTCTGTGGGATATATACCATAGACTAATACCAAATATTATTTCTATCCAATTATCATCTTTATTATTTATTTGTCTTTTTAAAATGCCTGCTTTACAACAGTTAACCACGTGACACAGCATGAGCCAATGACACAGAAAATAATGTATTAAACCACATTTCTCTCCTCCTCTTATAGCATAAAGGGTGGTTGCAAGGCCTAGAATAGTCAATGTGTGATTATGAGCCATCAGCAAGAGCAAAATGGAAGCCTGCCAAAGATCATAAGGCAGAAGGCTGGAGAAAATTGGATCCCTAATGGCATGGCTGAGCTTCAGCAATCCTTATCTCCAGGCACACTATGGAGAGAAAAGAAACCTTTATTTCTCTTAGAAGCAGTTTGTCAGATTTTCTGTTATTTGCAGACAAAAAATATTCCAGAATGGCTTGGTTTCTTCCCTTTTACTTTGCTGTGTAGCCCACAATTCCTGTCAATGCTGCTGCAGCCGCAGATTAGTGTGGCTCCCTCTGAATCTTCCTCACAACACATGAGTGCAGGGGATGGCTCTTAATTATTTTAATTTGTTTGAGACCTTGCTGGCCCCCTTGTCTATAATGTCACACACCACCCAGTACTCATACATCTTGCCTCTTTCGATTATTTTTAAGTAGGAAGGCCAAGACTGTGTCAGTAAAGAGTAAGACCACAAAAAAAAAAAAAAAAAAAAAGAGTAAGACCACTCAAATGGACTTTACTCCTGGGCTCATTTTCATCAGAAAACTCTTCCACCCAACTTCAGTGTGTTGCCTGTGAGCCTGTGACTTGTATGCCCTCATCCATTTGCAAAGGAAGCCAAATGAATGCCCTATTTATCTCACTACCCTATACTTCATTCTCAGTCAAGGCTCTTATTGGATCCTTTGGGTCTTTCAAGACAACACCATTTCCTTGGTGCTTCAAATTGTCTAAACATTGGTTTCAGATTTTCTACTGGTCTCCCATGTTCAACATCATTGATATTACTTCTATATTATGAATAACTATCAGGCCATCAATCTTTACTTTCTTTATTTTTATTCAGTATATAAATGAAATGGATGACAGATCAAATAGTCAGTAAATATTGAAAAAAAAAACTGAATTGAGAAGTAATTGCAAATTAAATTGATCATAGCAATGTACATTTTGTTTACTACATCAACCACGTATTTTTCAATCACTTATATCATAGTCTCAATGTAAGTTTATAGCTCCTCCTACTTTGTTTATATGGCATCTTCTTGCAGAGGTACAGGGACTATTCATGGAGATAACCCAGAACCCCTGCACAGATGTAGCCCAGGGCAGTTCAGAGTCCAATTGGGTTACATAGTAATGTGAAGAGGGACTGCCTCTGACATAATCTGATTGGCCTGCTCTTTGATCACCTCCCCCTGGGGCCTGGGGGGGAGCAGCCTTACTAGGCCATAGTAGAGGACAATGCAGCCACTTTTGATGTGAACTGATAGACTAAGATCAGAAAAGAGAGGAGAACCTCCCCTATCAGTGGACTTGGGGAGTGGCATGCAAGCAGAGGGAAGAGGGAGGGTGGGATTGGGAGGGAAGGAGGAAGGGGCTTATGGGGGGATGCAGAATGAATAAAGTGTAATTGATGAAAAATTAAAAAAAAAAAAACAAGTGCCATTCTCCTCATGTGTCACATAAAGCACCAAGAGGAGAGAAGCCTTACAAAAAAAGTAGATTTAAAATTTAAAACCTGGTTTTACTTTTGCATGCTTTTGTTACACAAAATTTCCTTACAAAGGAGTATAAGAAATGCTGTCTTAATTAATGTGTCTCAGAAACATCCATTATTTGTTGAAAAGGTTGCTAAAGGTTTCATATTTAATAGTGTTATTCTTTCACAGCTCCAATATTTAGCTAGCAATATTTTAAAAGTATTTTGTCTTCAAAATTTTAATCCTATCAGTAGAAATACAAGTTGTAATGATCTGTTATTCAATTACATATTATTGGGGGAAAAACTAGTTACTTTCCTAATATCTTTGCTGTTAGAAAAAATGAATACACATATTATCACAGCATTAGATGATATTTTTTGCCTATTTTAGTGTGAAACAATGTACTTTATATAGTGTTTTGGGCTTGATTTTTTTGTTTTGGTTTCCTTAATGTTTATAACTAGTTTTCTCAATTTTATGTTATTTATTTGATTATTTTGAGAATTTCATTCATGAATGCTGTATTTACATCATATTTCTTTCCCCTCCCCTGCCAACTTTTTCTATGCCTCTCACAAATCCTTCTCAGATTCATGATTTCTTTTTCATTAATTGTTTCTCATATATACTGAATCCATTTAGTGTTGCATTTATTTATGTACATGTATTTAGGGCTGTTTACTGGGGAACGCTTGGCCTTGGAGAAATTCTTGATTCTTCTTCTCTCATCAGACATTGATTTCCATGTAGTTCTTCACATAAAGATGGGAACTTGTAGGATTTTCCTCCATCCTCAACAGCATGCTGAAGTTGTCATGTAGGTGTTGTTTAGGAAACCATATAGCTATATTTCTGAGGTGTATCATTCTTTCCGTGTCTATTAAATACTATATAATAGTTCCTTGAGATATAACTATAAAAGCTGCATAGCAGGCATCTCAACTGGGATGGGCATTCCAGCCCCTTACTCTATGCATTTTGACTTGTTGAAGTGGCCTCCATTTGTTAGAGAAAGATGCTCCTATGATGACTAATGAGAACTACACTTATCTTTGGGAGTAAGATAATTATTTAGAATAAAGTTACAAACTCTATTGGTTTAGGAAAATGTCAGTACTCTGTGGTCTCCTAGTGTCTATGGCTTCTCCAGCTTTGGGTAGTTTCTTAGGTTTACAATACTAAGCATGAATTCCCTCCTATGAAGTTCACCTAGACAATTGTTTGTTACTCCCAAGATATAAGTGCAATTATTGTTCTATAAAAATTATCTTGTTTTCTCCTACTTCCAATGTCCATTCCATTTGTGTTTCTAGGTGAGGATTGATCACCTAGATTACCCCAGGTCTTCCTTCTTGTTTATCTTCTTTAGGTGTACACATTTTAGTATGTTTATACTATCTTTTAGGTCTAGTATCCACTTATAAATGAGTATATATCATGTGTGTCTTTCTGCTTCTGGGATACCTCACTTGCGCTGATCCTTTCTAGATCCCACCATTTGCCTACAAATTTCATGATTTCCTTGTTTTTTAATTGCTGAGTAGTATTCCATTTTGTAAAAATACCACAATTTCTGTATCCATTCCTCCGTTGAGGGCCTCTGAAAGACTCTACCTAGCAGTGTATCAAACCAGATGCTAAGACTCATAACCAGACCTTGGGCAGAGTACAGGAAATCATTTGAAAGAAGGGGGAGTTAGACCTGGAGAGGACAGAAGCTCTACCAGGACCAATTATATCTGGGCACAGGGGTCTTTTCTGATACTGATTCTTCAACCAAGGACCATGTTTGAATATAACCTAAAACCCCTGTTCAGACGTAGCCCATGGCAGCTCAGTATCCAAGTGGGTTTCCCTAGTAAGGGGAACAGGGACTGTCTCTGACATGAACTCAGTAGCTGGCTCTTTGACCTCCTCCCACCTAGCAAGGGAGGAACAGCCTTGCTAGGCCACAGAAGAGGACATTACAGCTAGTCCTGGTGAGACCTGATAAGCTAGGGTCAGATGGAAGGGGAGGAGGACCTCCCCTATCAATGGCCTTAGAAAGGGGCATGGGAGGAGATGAAAGAGGGAGGGTGGGGTTAGGACGAAATGAGGAAGGGGGATACAGCTGGGATACAAAGTAAATAAACTGTAATTAATATAAAAATAAACATTTAATAAAAAATTTAAAAATATCAAGACAAACTTCAAAAAAAAATAAAATAAAAAATATCTTACCAGGTTGGTCATTGTTGAAGTCTCTAGGCTTTACAGTGGGATAGAGCTCTTGATTGCTATTCTTCCTCGGTAGCTTAGAGAGTGCCTTCTGATACTACAAGAGCCAGTCCTCAGGGAGGAAGCTGTCAGGTCATCTCCATTGGGATTCTTCCAAGTTATGTGTCTTAAGTGTGCGGTATCTTCAGCAATCAGGTCTTTCCTTCAAGTTCTGAGAGGGCAATAATAAACAAGGGCAATAATAGCCTGTGTTGTTTTGGAGTCCCTTGGACCCCTATAATCACTAATTCAGAGATATTTCCTATGGATGGCACTGGGATTTTTATTAGATAATCTGGGGCTCTTGGAGATAAGCATTATCTCCCACTGTGGCATAATTCTATTTAAATTATATAACTATATATACAAATTAGACATATATTTTAAGTAAACTTATAAAAATGTTTTCCTATGTATTTTGAACAGCCATAATACTATTTTTCTCTTCGCCTTCCCTCCTCCTCCATTTCCTTTTTCCCCTCATAGCACGTGAATCTTCAGATTTGTATATGTAAATGGAAATAACTGAAGAATCAGGAAAGCAGAAAGGGGCCATTAACTCTAGAACAATATGTGATAGCAGGGCACAGGTGCCCTTTCAGTTTTGTAGAGACAGATATTAAGAGGTACATCTCTCCATCCAAAATCCAAAATCCAGAATCATGGAGGGATCAAACTATAAGATCTATACATTTTGTTGGCTATATAAGAAATTAAAACACATGATTAAAAAACGTACAAAGGGAAACAAAAATCTTACAAACCAGTAAAAGCCAAAGCAAAATAACTAGATCAATATGCTGATTGAGGAGCCCTAGTAGTAATACATTTCCTCTTAAATAGTGAGGATTCTGAAAATATTGGGATTTTTATGTTTTTCTTGCTTTTTCTACATTTTATGTGTTCATTTCATTAGCATTCCTAGTTGCTTTTTTTCTAGGTCCTTGGTACTCAAACTGTGTTCCATGAACCAGAACAGGAGTCACCATTAGAACTATAGAAGCTTGTTCTCAGTTCCTTAACTGAATAAGTAGTATGTCAACAGTGAAGAACAACAGTGGACTACATACATATATGTGCATACTGGGGTTTGCAAAATGCTAAACTCAAGCAAGCAAGAGAGCCCAGTTGAAATCTGCTGTAAAGAGCTGTGCAAGAGGTCTCTAGACCGGAGGAAGCAGTGGTAATAGGCCACTCTGATTGCACACATTTTCTTGGAACCTAGAGTACCATCATCTCCTAATTAATTGGATGAAAATGTTTTCATCAGTCACTGCAAGAGTTGTTATATGTTAATAGTAAACAATAGTGATGTGATCAGCTGTATTCTTTGTATATTTAATACCTGAAATCCATCCTCCTAAGGTTGAATTTACAGCAAAACCGTTTATTTACTCAGTCCTGGTACATCATTATTGACAACGTGTTTACTTCTAAACGGTTTTCTTTTGTAACGCTGTTTTCCACATATTAAAAACATGATTTTTTTTTGTGTGTGTAGAAAACCGCTATTAAGGCTCATGATACACTCTGCAAAGATGATCCAACATCATGCAAAGAATTCTGAGCAAGCCTGAAAAGCACTGGGTACATTTTCTGGTTCTCTTATTTTCACCTAAATAACCCATAAAATTAGTTACATAAAAGTGTCAATTTCCAGATCCATGGATGATTTGGTAGTGACAAGCAAGAAATTAGAGAAGTCAATTTGCATATATTATTTGCAAGCGAGACCTTTGTTTGACATCTCTAATAGCTCCCTCAGTGTCCCCAGGTGTGCACGAACAACAGAAAGGGTAAATGGAGGGACAGGAGAGATGATGGCTCCCACCTGCTCTGCCTCTCTTTCAGTAGAGCTCCATGATTATGCTTTTTTAAAAGACAAAGAAGATAGGAAACAGCTGTTTTAAAACATTAAAACTGCATCCACCCTTGACAAGCAAAATAGATTTCCAAAGTGCTTTTTTGGTACCAAGTAAAAAGGTCCTTTGAAATCAGAAAGAACAAGTCAGTTTTACTCGATTCTCTTTAGTACTCATGCATTTTCAACCACTCACATACTCTTTATAAATCAAGTCGAGGGAATTCATTGCTTATGAAGAGTAAAATGAATAGCACTTAAAAGAATATGAAGAAAGCAACCAGTGTGAATGCTTTTCAACCCAGCAGGAGCAGTTTCACTAGTTCTGGCTAAAAAGAGAAAGTGGTATACATTTAGAGAAAAGTCTTGGCCTGTGAACTGTCTTTTAAAAGTTTCCATGGACAGAAGCGGCCCTTGCTTGTACCCTCATCTGCTGTTTCTCTTACCTGAGGTAACGTTCCTTCCTCATGGTATTGTACCACGAAATACATTTGGGATAGTGTTACAGTTGTGAGCCTTTCATCTTTACTCTTAGACTCTTTTTATTACAAGAAATAGCCTTCAGCCCCTTCTAAGGTCACTCATTCCTTTATTACTAAAAAGAGATTGTCACCTGCACAGCCATTAAGATGCAGCAATGAATGAAATGGCATGCCAAGTCACAAGTCATTTCTTTAGTTGCTCCAACAGTCAATTGAATGGTTCCTATAGGAATCCATGTACCTTTAATTCATTTCAAGTTTCATATTAAAGAAGTTACAAACAGGATGGACAAATGAAAGAAGGAGAAAAGAGGAAACAGGACAGGAGCCTACCACAGAGGACCTCTGAATGACTCTACCAGCAGTGTATCAAAACAGATGCTAAGACTCATCACCCAACTTTGGGCAGAGTGCAGGGAATCTTATGAAAGAAGGGAGAGATAATAAGACCTGTAGAGGACAGGAGCTCCACAAGGAGAGCAACAGAACCAAAATATCTGGACACAGGGTACTTTTCTGAGACTGATACTCCAACAAAGGACCATTGATGGATATAACCTAGAACCCCTGCTCAGATGTAGCCCATGGCAGCTCAGTATCCAAGTTGGTTCTCTAGCAAGAGCGACAGGGGCTGTCTCTGACATGAATTCAGTGACTGGCTCTTTGACACCCTCCTGAGGGGGGAGTAGGCTTGTCATGTCACAGAGGATGACAATGTAGCCAGGTCCTGATGAGACCTGATAAGCTAGGGTCTGATGGAGTGGCAGGAGGACCTCCCCTATCAGTGGACCTGATAGAGAGGGCATAGAAAAAGACGAGGGAGGGAGGGTTATATTAGGAGGGGGCTACAGCTGTGAAACAAAGAGAATAAACTGTAATTAATATAAAAAATAAAATTTAATAAAAAAGAAAAAAAAATAAAGAAGTTACAAATTAGAAAAAAAATACACAGCAAAATCAACTAGACCTAAAGGCAATACAACTCAAAAAACCACTATAAAGTTAGAACAGTTATTGGAATCTATAATTAATGTCTACTTGGTATTGAATGAATCAATGGAGAGAACTGCTTACAATGTAAATAATTGTGTTATTACCTGCACCTGAGAATGGATTAAGGAGAAGACAGTGTTCAGAAGAGATCGTGCTGTACCTGAGGACATAAGTTTGCGATTAGTGCAGGCTAAGACTAGTTTAAGTTGAGATTTATTGTTATTATTATTATTATTATTATTAATTATTTTATTTTATTTTTCATTAGGGAATGGGAGGGCCAGTTTTGAACTTTCCTGGTGTTTTCTAGTCATGGCACCTGTTAATTATTGTATCATTCAAATGTCATTTTAAATTAATGATGCAGCATCAAACATTGTTTACAACTCTAAAAATATGAATATGATTGACTAGAAAATTTTACATACCTGTCATGAATAATGACTAAACTAACCAATAGATGTTTGTTACAAATATTCCCCTTTAAAAGCAACTTGTGGGTTTCCCTGAATATACTGTGAAGCCAGTTTTATTCACAAACTTTTCTGCCTAGTTTTCTTTTCATCGAAAGTAGAATTAAGAACAGTAAATGTGTACATTGGTTTTGTATTTGTTGGCATATAAGGCCTAGACCAAAAAAAGAATTGGAGACACTATTTTTTTCCAAATGAACCTTAAAAAGTAAATAAAGCAGATAAAGTGTGTGCCAATGTTTAACAAAAAGGCACAATGGCTACATAAAATTAGAATATTGCAGCCAAAGAAAGCAAAAGTTACAGGCTATACAGGCTTTAAAACTACATGGTTCTCTGTAAGAGGTTGTGTCAAAGCTCCAATCATATACAAAGGTGAAAAGCAGAATTGCTCAGGTGATTCAAATTCCAGAAGGTTTACACTTTAAAGGACTTTGGATGTTAGGTGGGGACCAGAGATTCTTGTAAAGCATAATTCATTTTCCCCCATATCTTTTTTCTCTTCATTCCCTCTTATTTTGCTGCAATAACTGGTTAATATAGTATTGGATTAAGAGTATGAATCCAGTTAGAAATAAAACCTGAGCATGATTTTCTATAGACAATTTTCAGAGAATATTTTCATCTAATATCTTATGAGCAAATATGAGCAAACAAAAATGGAACTTATGTGTCGGGGATGAAGGAAAGTGCAGTGAGATAAGTGAGCCGTGTTTGTAAGTGAGGAGTGAGTTTGGCATAGATGCTGTCAAACTTGACACAGGCTATTGTCATTTTGGAAGACGGATCTTCAGTTGACAAACAAAATAAAACAAAAAAGGCCTCCATCTTATTGACTTGTGGGATAGTCTGTGGCACATATTCTTGATTGATGATTCATGTGGGAGGACCCAGATCACAGTTAGTTAGTGGCACAGTTAATGCCATCCCTGAACCGATGGTCTTGGTTACTACAAGGAAGTAGACTGGGCCAGGCGAGGGGAGCAAGCCGGTAAGCCTGGGTCCTCTATTGACTTTGCATCAGTTCCTGCCCTTTTGAGTTTCTAACATCACTTCCACTGTGATGTGGCACAGTAAGCTAAAATAAACCCTTTCTTCACCAGGTTGCGTTTGGTCGTGGCACTTTGTATGAACAATAGAAACCTAAGGCATTAAATTTAAGCAAAATAGAGTCTGATGACAAAAGGTGGAAAGTGGTTTTAGAAACAGGTCACGCAATGGGCAAAAAGAAGATTGAAGGCAATTTAGAACTCTTCTTAGTTCAAGTTGTTGAAAGAATTCATTATTTTTTTTTCTGTAGCAGGACATAGGAATACGGGGTGAAATATATAAATGACTCTACCTTCCTGGAGTCCCATGGTCTAAAATCAGAAGACACAAGTAGGTCATTAGAATTCATGTTTGTTATTGTGGTTGTTGTGGGGGGTTTTTGTTGTTGTTGTTGTTTTTGTTTTTTTCTGTGTATAAGTTTAGATTGCAAGGACACAGAATGGGTGTCAGGTTTCCTGAGGCATGCATAGAAGGGTAAGTTAAAGCAACTGAAACCCTGAAACACTGGGTCAGCCTGAAAAGAAGTCAGACCTCTTGAAGAAACCAGAAGCTGTGTGGTAAGTATCCTGTAGTATCTAGACGCTTTACTTAAATGTACAAAGGCATAAAAAAATGTTACAAATTAAGCATAGGAAGTATGAAGTGAACAATATAAAAGGCATTGGAGCCAAGCCCAGGTCTTGAAAGTTATGCCTGAGGAAGAGAGTTTATTTAATCTCCCTTTAGCAAGGGAGTGATAAAGCCTGCTTGTGGAACCTTTGTCCTGATTTACTGGTTTCTGCTGCAGGGGCAGTAAATCCTACTCACTATTTCCACCCAGAAAACTGTAGGTTTAACAATAGATACCCGTTTTTCTTTTTCTCAGAATTTATCCAGAATCTAAAACAGAGGAAGAGCTCAGTGAATAGTGGCTGAATAAATAAACAAGTCAGAAGAGAAACTCTCTTTACAGTTCCAGATATCCACATTAAGCGGAAAAAAGAAAGAACTTGATCAAGATAATGCTACTGAGTGTAATAAAAAGAAGGCAAGCCTCTAAGATCCTTGAAAGATAAGAGCTTGTTCTGCTTCAGTCTGTGAAGGCAGAGTCAGGGATTGCTCCAAGGTGGGTACTAACTGAGAATAGTCACTGCAATAGGATAACTATTAGAAAAAGGAGCTGTTTTTTTTCTGTGTAAACAGGAGAGAAATGAAGTCAATCTGGTGATTTTCAAATGTCTACAGTCCAAGAAAATCAGAAACATGGTCCAATACTACAAAATGAGTCAAGCAACATTACATTGTCTGTAAATGAAGTCCTTTCCTGTCCTTTCTTTTCTTTCTTTTTCTTTCTTCTTTCTTTGTTCTTTTTAATTTTTTTTGTAGTTGAAATTTGGTGCAGGAAATATGACCAGGTAGGGTAGTAGGATAGACAGAGAAAATATGTGTGACAGACTATATTATAATTTATAAGGCAAAGGTAAGAAGATCCTTTGAGAAAAGAATCTCATGACTTCATAGGGAATTTAAGAGACCAGCTGTTAACATACAAGTTATTCCATTGGGCTAGGAAATAAAAGTAGCCATCAAAAGTCTCCCAACAAAAAAAAAAAACCATAGTCATAGCCCATAGTTTTAGCACAGAATTCTTCCAGATTTTCAAAGAAGAGCTAACCAACACTCCTCAAACTATTCCACAAAATAGAAACAAAAGGAATACTACCAAACTCATTCTATGAAGCCACAGTCACCGTGATATCTACACCACATAAAGACTCAACAAAGAAAGAAAATTTCAGATCAATATTCCATATGAACATTGATGCAAAAATACACAATAAAATCTTGCAAACCAAATTCAAGAAGACATTAAACACATCATCCACTATGATCAAGTAGGCTTCATCCCAGGGATGCACGGTTGGTTCAACATACAAAAATCCTTCAATGTAATCCACCACACAAACAAACTAAAACAAACAAACAAAAAAAAAAATCACATCATCATCTCATTACCTCCAGAAAAAGCCTTTGAGAAAATCCAACACTCCTCCATGATAAAAGGCATGGAGAGATCAGTGATACAAGGCCCACCTAAACATAATAAAGGCTATATACAGCAATCCAATAGCCCAACATCAAACTAAATGGAGAGAAACTCAACGCAATCTCACTAAAATCGGGGAAAAGACAAGATTGCCTACTCTCTCCATTTTTCTTTAATGTAGCAATAGAAGTTCTAGCAAGAGCAATAAGACAACAAAAGGAGATCAAAGGGATACAAATCAGGAAGGAAGAAGCTAAAATATACCATCTATTTGCAGAAAGGTATGATAGTATATATAAGCAACCCCCAAAATTCCACCAGAGAATTCCTGCAGCTGACAAACTCTTTCAGCAAAGTGGCTGGATACAAGATTAATTCAAAACAACAACAACAACAAAATCCTCCTGTATAAAAATAACAAATGGGCTGAGAAAAAATTAAGTAAAGCATATCCTTCACAATAGCCACAAATAATACAAAGTAACTCTAAACAAGTCAAAGAATTGTATGACAAGAACTTCAAGTCTCTGAAGAAAGAAATTGAAGAAGACACAAGAAAATGGAAAGATCTTTCATGCTCATGGATTGGCAGGATTACCATATTGTACAATTCTTATTAATTACATTTCGGTTTCAAAGTTTCTGCCCGTTACAGCTCACAGCTCCCTCCAGCTTCCTTATCTATTTTCTTCCACTTTTGTCTACATTATGCTTCCCTGCAGATCAGTTCCACTCTCTTTAATAATAGCCAAGCCAAATCTGTTTTAAAGGTATTTCAGTTACAATTAGCATATAAAGAAGTCCATACATTAAGGAACAAAAACTTACAGTATTTTAGAAATTTCTTTTCTTTTTCATGTAAAAATGGGGATACTTTACTTTCACAACATTTTTTTTTCTGTATTGGATGAGGCAGGAGTTCATGATTTGAGCATGCATTAAGTCTCTATTCCAACATCAAAAGAAATGTCATGCCTGTGATGGAGGAGCTTTCACAGTTTGCTGGGATTGGCTCTCATTGGCCTATAAAGGTTTTAAGACCATGTTTTATAAGAAACATGCTTAGATATCATGGCATCAATGTATGAAGATCATTTCAGCTGAAGTTTTCAACTGAACTTACATGTTTGCTTATGTTCCCATAGATGTAACTATCATTGTATCTATTTATATATAATTATATACATAAAATTATATGTTTATATATAATATAAATAATATATAAACATAAATATATAATATATAAATATTATATATTTATATTGATATTCATATAATTATATTTATATATAATTATATATTTATGTTTATATTATATATAGATATAATAATAATGAATGAATAATATATAAAAATAAGTATTTATAAGTATAAATACTTATATTTATATATTATTAGTCCTAATAACCTGTTTAACATTATATCCCCTTTTAGACTAAGAAAGCAACAAGTCAGAAATACCTTAAATTGGTTTGGATTTTTACGTGATGATGATAGAAGTTCAAAGTTATAATTGCTACAACATTTTGTACATATTTAAAATATACTGGTTTAAATGTTCTTTATATGATGATGAAATTTCAAGGTTTTAAAGGTCTATTCAGATTTAAAAAAAACAAATTTAAGATATATGTGGCCACTGTATCTTGATTCTGACTGGTCTTGAATATGTCAATAAATGCCGTTTCCTTTTTCTGATACCAGGTGTCATGACTCAGTTTACCTTGGAGTTTTCTGGCGACTGGATTTAACATAATAGGAATTCAAATGTTATTTAAACATAGATAGTATTAAAATTGTTCTATATTGTCCTATTATTGCTGGGTCTCAAACCAAGCATGATTTTTCAGCAGTCTTGCTAGGCCACAGAGGAGGACATTGCAGCCAGTCCTAATGAGACCTGGTAAGGTAGGGTCGGATGGAAGGGGAGAAGGACCTCTCCTATCAGTGGACTTAGAGAGGGGCACGGAGGAGATGAGGGAAAGAGAGGAGGATTGAGAGGGAATGCGTGAGGGGGCTACAGCTGGAATAAAAAGTAGATAAACTGTAATTAATATAAAAAATAAAATTTAATTAAAAATTTAGTTTTTTACTTATTACAATTTATTCACTTTGTATCCCAGCTGTAGCCCTCTCCCTCATCCTTTCCCAATCCTGCCCTTCCTCCCTCTTCTCCTCCGATGCCCCTCCCACAGTCCACTGGTCCGGGATGTCCTCCTCACTTTCCCTCTGACCCTACCCTATCAGGTCTCATCAGGACTGTTTGCATTGTCTTCCTCTGTGGCCTGATAGGGCTGACCTCTACCCACCTTAGGAGGAAGTGATCAAAGAGCCAACCACCGAGTTCATATCATACACAGCCCCTATTTCCATTACTAGGGAATCCACTTGGAGACTGAGCAGCCATGGACTATATCACTGAGGGGGTTCTAGGTTATCGCCATGCATGGTCCTTAGCAACAAAACCAAAAAATCTGGGCATAAGGTTCTTTTCCGAGACCGATACTCCAACCAAACATGTTTTAAAGTCTGAGATCAAAACCATAATTATTGACTTATAAGTTATTGTATATGTTTAAAATCTGTAATACCTATAACAAAATGTTTACTCATAAAACTCATAATTCAGGGTGAGTAATTGAAAGTCCGTGCTTACAGAATCTTAAACCATTAGATTACACTCTGGGATATAAGCAACAAGTGGTTGGTTGCCATCTCTGCTGGCACTGGAGAAAGTGAAAGTCATAGCTTCACTACCATCTTGACAAAGGGCAGCAAAATGCAACATGAGCTAACCGAGGAAACAGGTCTCCAAAGATACTTTTAAATTGGGATAAGATTTTTGTGTGATTCCTGTTCTGTCTTAAAAACCAGGTTTATAAAAGATAGAACATAAAACAATGCCTGGTCAATGAGGTATTAAAGCTGTACCTCCATGCATTCATGTGCAAGAATGTACCTTGCTGACAGCCAAACCTTGTAACATAAAATAACCTCCTTGGTATTAATTTTAGAGTCGTTAAATTGTTTACACTGTTAGAACTTGATTTTGCCTTCTAAAAACTATGATTATGTTCTTTGTCTTCACTCTTTAAAAGGTACTTTATTGTAATATTATGGAAATACAATTGAGAGATTTTAAACTTCTTTTAAAAATTTGAAGGTTTAAAATATTAAAAAGGTTAAAAACACTGCCTTAAAATATGTTTATCCTTGTTTTTGCTACTGTTATTAAGCTATGAATTTTTAATAAACTAATCGTACAGGAAAGTTTTGTGTTCTATAATGATACACCATATGAAGGTCAGAAAAATTTCTAATTTCTTTATGTACTATATTTATGGATTGAAAGGTTTTGATGCTGAAAAATCAACTTAAAATTGTTATTACATCTAAACCTAACAAACATAAAACATAATGTCCTAACCTTATGAAAGCTGCTAAATTATTGTAAACTCATAAGGATAACTATGAAATGCAAGTTGATATTAAGTTACCTAATAAATAATCAAATCCTTTAATGTGTTCAGAAATATATTTGTAGCCATGCAAAGTACCAGTGTCATTAATTACAGGTATAATCTTTATTTAGTATCCTGCTTTATGTTTGCAAGGTAGAGTTTAAAACAAATAACTAAAAACAGGCATGGCTGTTTAACTCAGATATGCTTGGTAGGTACTGCCTCTCAAACCTGTCAGAGAATGTGCTGAATATCATCACATTTAAGATGTTTAAATTTACGATAACAGACAGACACTTCCAAATCTTGACAGTCACCCCTAAAAGTCTGCAAGAAGATAATGGGCACAAAGGTGAAAGACAATGGGCACCTGGATTATTGTATGCTCACCACTGGTTGAGACCCCCTCAGTACCTTGCCTGTTGTTAATGCCAGGCCTAAACTGTGGACAAGAATTACCACCCCTATGACTCAGAGAGTTCCGCACACTGCCTAAGATGAGATCAGTCTCTCCCATGCTCCTCCTCCACAGAAAAAGCCTCTCATCTTCCGGGCTAAATAGTCAAAGACTGCCTCTGCTTGTGCTGCCATGGAGACTTAGGAACCTGAAACAACCATCATTATTTAGTTAACAACAAGTCGTTATTTAGTTAAAACTACTAGACCTCTCTATAGCTTGTTAAGTCTCATCAGCACTGCTTGGATCCTCTTCCTCCAGGGCCAGCCAGTGAAGGCTGCATCATCAGGGTTGAGTGATCAGTGGAGAATATCCCCCTTTCCATGGACTAGGGGAAGGGGATGAGGTGAAGACTGAGGGAGGATGGGAATGGGGGAGTTGAGGGAGGGGGCTTTAATCCGGATGTATAATGAATAAATTATGAAGAAAAAAGAAGAAAGGAAAAATGTCAATAATAAAAAATTGCAAAAACAAACAAACAAACAAACAACAACTAGATCCCTTTTTTAAATATAATTTTTTATTACAGTTTATTCACTTTGTATCCCAGCTGTAGTCCCCACCCTCGATCCCTCCCAATCCCACCATCCCTCCCTCATATCCTCCCATGCCCCTCCCAAAGTCCACTGATAGGGGGAGGTCCTCTTCCCCTTCCATCTGATTCTAGCCTATCAGGACTGTCTTTCATAGTTTTTCTCTGTGGCCTGGTCAGGCTGCTCCCTGCTCCCTGCTGGGAGAGGGGGGATCAAAGAGCCAGCCACTGAGTTCATATTAGAGACAGACCATGTTCCCCTTATTAGGGAGCCCATTTCGAGGAAGGGCTACCTCTGTGCAAGGGTCCAGGTTATCTCCATGAATGGTCCTTGGTTGGAGTATCAGTCTCAGAAAAGACCCCTAGGCCCAAATTTTTGGTTCTGTTGTTCTCCTTGTGGAACTCCAGACCCTCCCAAGTTTTTCTATCTCCCCTTTCTTTCATAAGATTTCTGTACTTTGCCCAAAGTTTGGCTATGAGTATCAGCATCCACTTTAATACCCTGCTGTATAGAGCCTTTCAGAGGCCCTATTAGATCTCTTATTTAAAAAGGCACACAGGTTTGCCTTGCTCAAAAACTCATGTTAAAAGAGAAACAGGTTTCAGATGTAATTTTTTACTATTTCTTTATCTAAAGAAACTCATTTTATTGTGACTGCTCCCAGGAATCAATCACCCATGTATCATGGGGAATAACTGGATAGGAGAAAGTTTAAAGTTTATGTAAGGTCTGAGGATATGGAAGCTTAAGTTACAAGGATATAAAAGAAAAATATTTTGGGGGCTAAGAAGGTGTTTTAAGGTAGGTAAATGCAAATGAAAGTTTAAATGGTGATAAGAAAATGATTTAAGGTATATAAAAGGAATGAAAACTGCTTCAGATTTCTTCCCTTGCTGTGCTACTGTTGTATTAAGACTTCAAAGTTCAGAGCTTTAGCATTAATCAACGGAGTTCTAATAAGTCATTGCTGTAACTCTGGTCAAGTCTTCCACTAGACAATGTACTTCATAGTCCCAAGTTTAAGACTTTAAATTTCCTTTGGCTGTCTTTTAAGTATAGACTTAAAAGTGTTTCTTAATGTAATAAATATATATACACCCAGTCTTCTGCATAGAGAACAGAGTGTTAATGCTTTTAACCAAAATCATTTTATTGTAGCTTTTACTATGACTCAGAGGCTTGAGTCTACTGCTCTTTCTACAGTACAGATTACTATAAACACTAATAATACATACCTAAATTTTATCTTTTTGTAAGTTTAAACCAACAAAACTGTGGGCCTAAAAGTTTCAAATTTATATATATGGAGAGAGAGAGAGAGAGAGAGAGAGAGAGAGAGAGAGAGAGAGATCTGTTTGCCCAGTCCAGGTGTTTCCTGCATCCAGGGTGGCTTCAGGGCAGCTACTGACAGGTGCTGGCCCAGCCTCACAAACTGCTTTAGATAGGCCTGCACTTTTCTAGCTTCAGATAGCCCCACAGAGCCTGGACAGCAGTGAAACAACCAGATCTCCCAAGAGTTGGCCAATATCCCAGTTTTTTTTTTTTTTTTTTTTTTTTCAATGCAGTTTATTCAGGAACCTTGAACAATCCTCGGACCCCGGGGAAAGCCAGCCCACAGCTTAAATAGCCTCTGGGTAGCCAACCCAGGCGTGCCACGGGGGCAATGCAGATAGGTCCACATACATGGAAGCAAGCCAGATCCTCGGCCTTAGCCAAATGTGGAGTTGTTCGTGACAGAGAGCACTCACCATCGGGAAGGTGGAAGGCGGAAACCAGCTCCATCTTTAAGGCAATATCCCAGTTTTATCAAGGTCCTCAAAGAAGACATCACCTCCAGTCATCAGGAAGTAGTCCGGAGAACAGAGTGCCTCATTCTTGCCTCACCATCACCCTTCTGAGTTCCACCTTTTAAGTAAACAAAAAGAGATGAATGTTTGCATACGGGTGATTTAGATGGTCTCCCCTCAGGGACTTAGCAATTGCCTACATCATGGCCTGCCAGCACAACCAGGTGTAACAGTGTGTGTGTGTCGCCAGAAAAATCACACTGCCCTCCACCCAAACCCCCTTTCTCTATTCAAGGCATTGTCTCTATCCCCTTTTCTGTCCTCAGGGCCTCCTTTCTCTCCTCTGGGACACCCTCATCTTTGCCATCATGACTCTGCACCCATCTGTCTGCTTCCTCCAGGTCCTCAATCCTCTTCCTTCCCCCAGTAAACCTCCTTATACCAGATCATAATTTCTCAGGTGCCCACCTTGGATTGGGCCTGCCAAAGGTACCCCCTCAGTGTGTAGAATTTTATAACAGTAGTGATGGTATCATACTGGGTATTTGTAGAAAAACAGGGCAACAATATAATGCATAGATTTCATAGCATGGGTGTTTCATTACTAAAGAATTTCTTTACTTAAATAAATTTGGAGAGCAACAGAACAAGAAAATTTGAACACAGGGAACTTCCCAGAGACTCATACTCCAACCAAGGACTATTCATGGAGATAACCTAGAACCCCTGCACAGATGTAGCCCATGGCAGTTCAGTGTCCAAGTGGGTTACATAGTAATGGGAAGAGGGACTGCCTCTGACATAATCTGATTGGCCTCCTCCCCTGAGTGGGGAGCAGCCTTACCAGGCCACAGAAGATGACAATGCAGCCACTTCTGATGAGAACTGATAGTCTAAGATCAGAAAGAAGGAGAGGAAGACCTCCCCTATCAGTGGACTTGGGTAGTGGCATGCATGCAGAAAGGGGGGGGAGGGTGGGATCAGGAGGGGATGAGGGAGGGGCTTATGGGGGGATACAAAATGAATAAAGTATAATTAATAATAATAATAATAAATAAACTTAATGGCCCCTACTCTAAAACACCATCACGGTTTGTGAGACATGGTCAATGATAATAAGATTAATAACTAAAAATTAGAGTGTGTTTGACTTTATGTGACTTGAACATGAGGTTATTATTTCTCATGTTCACACTGGATATTTGTTGTAATAGTATTAAATACATTAATGGGCAGATGATTCAAATAAGTATCATTGCTGATGGAAATTTTTCCTGGTAGTTGCTGTTTATATCATCTGGTCATTGATAATATTTATTCATGTAGATGTCATTTAAGCCTTTTGAGTGTATCTCATTGGATCTAAATACACTGTGTGGTACTATTTCAAATATGGCAATCCTAAATACTATTTTAAATAATTTTTGTCAATATATTGCCCAAGATAAAACTGATTTCCTCGTCCTAATATTCATTCTGTAATTGTGTCTGTAAACATCTTCAGTTGTTCAAACATATTTCTATTTTCCAAGCTGCATACCTCATGCATTATTTTAGCAGATGACTTGGGACCAAAATCATTAAATTGTATTATTTCACTAGTAGCTAGTATAAGAATAAGCAGGTATTGCATGTTCAGTTGAAAACTAGCTGAAATGATCTTCATACATTGACACCATCGTGTCTAAGCATGCTTTTTACAAAGCATCGTCTTGACATCTTCATAAATCAATGAGATCCCATCCCAAAATCCTGTGCAAACTCCTCCATCACAGCCTAGCATTTATTTTGACATCAAAGTATAGGCTTAAGTAATACATGCTCAAATGTCATGAACTTCTGTCTATTCCAATACATAAAAACATGAAAAAAAGAAATTTTCAAAATATCATACATTCTTATCCATCCATATAAGGACTTTCTTCTTTATATGTTGATTTTAAATGGTATGCCTATAAACCAGATTTGGCTTGACCAGCATTGAATGGAATGAAATTGATCAGCAACTGATCTGCAGGGAAGCATAGACAAAAGTGGAGGGTAGATAAATAAGCTGGAGCTATGAGCTATAACAGGCAGGGATTTTGAAACAGTATAATTAAGTGTTAAACATTTTGAGCTAACTTCCCCAAGTTATATTTTTATGTTGAATATTATAAAACCAAATCCCAGCTTGGATAGGAGAGTTGGCCAAACAATCCTATTCCTGTCCTAGCCATGGTGCTAATGTCAATTGTTAGCTGCTGGGAAGGGGAGGCAGTTTTCTTTGAGACTGTATCATTTGATAAATTGGTGATGCAACACTGGAAGAACACATATCCATGAATTTGGAGAACAACAAATTGATTGATCTTACAGGGCTCAAAAGAAAGAAAAGGAAACAAGTTTGGGTCAGTAGAAGAAGTGGATTTGGAAAGAGTTGGGAGCAGGGTATATATTGGAAATCATTGAAAAGTATATAACTGTATATAAACTACTAACACAAAATAATACAATTACAACAGCACTATAAAATTCAAATTATACATGGACAGTTTGAATACCATAAACTTATTATGTAATAATCAAACATCATGCTATTACTAATAACATAAATTTATAGGACAGAGAAATAGGATAGAAGATTTAAAATGTCAGATATATATGGTTAATCAACTATCTTATTTGTTACAAGTAAATTTACTAGGAAGGAAAATTATTTGAACCAAAGGTGCCACAACATTTGGATAAGTAAACTGGGAAAATTAATGGTAATGTGACTCTCATAATTTTAAATGTAAAATCTAAATTATAAATCTCCTAGAAGAAACTGCTGTATAAATTTGTTTCTGGATTAGAAGCAAAAAAATAAAATAAAAATAAACAAAACAAAAACAAACAAACCTGTGTAACACATAAAACCATTCATCACAAAGGAAAAAACTAATAAATTAGCAGCCACCGAATTTAAAAATAGTTTTTAAGACACACATGCTATATACTCACTCTTAAGTGGATATTAGCTACATAATATGGATAAACATATTAAAATCCATACTCCTAAAGAAACTAAACAACAAGGAAGACCCTAGGGAAGATGCTCAATCTTCATTCAGAAGGACAAACATGATGAATAACAGAAGCAGGAGAAGATAGGGAACAGGACAAAAGCCTACCACAGATGGCCTCTGAAAGACTACTGATTGAGGTATCAAAGCAGAAGTTCTCTGCCAAACACTGGGCAGAGAATAGAGACTCTTATGAAAGGAGAGGGAGATAGAAAAAGTCCTGGAGGGGACAGGAGCTCCAAAAGGAGACCATAAAACCTGAGCCCTGGGGGCCCTGAAGAGAATGATACACCAACCAAGGAAAATATATGGAGAGGACCTAAAACCCCTGATTAGATACAGCCCAAAGAGTCAGTCTTCAAGTGAGTTCCCTAGTAAGTGGATCAGGGACTCTCTCTGGCATGAGCTCAGGGCGGGCTTTCAGATCACCTCCCCCTGGGGGATGCAACCTTGCCAGGCCACAGAGGAAGACAAAGCAACCATTCCTGATGAGACCTCACAGGCTAGGGTCAAATAGAAGAGGAGCAAGACCTCCCCTATCAGTGGACTAGGGGAGGGGCATAGGGGGAAAAATAAGAGGGAGGGTGGGATTGGGATACAATTTGAATAAATAATAATAAATAATAATAAGTCTTTAAAATTTACCAGCAATAACATTTTTAAAGACATAAAATATGAAATGTGATAAAATATTTGCAACATATGTCTAAAAATACATAAGTCTAAAAATCTTGGAGTTCAGTAGTAGGCATATAATAAAATTATGAATTCCAAGAAAAGAGAAATCAAACATATCTCATAAAAATGTACAAGCCTAATATTTGATACACTTAACATCCTTCATTAGGATAATTCAAATGTCACAATTAAGTACACCTTATATACCCATTTTTAAAATTAGCAATCTCAAATGAACCAATATTTTAAAATGTGACTACAGTGTATATCAAGGGTATTTCATTGTGACATTTGCATTATCCTAATGAAGGATGTTAAGTATATCAACTATTAAGTTTGTAAATTTTTGATGAGGTATGTTTGATTTCTATTTTCTTGGAATTCATAATTTTATTACATTTCTATTGTTGCCTGCTCTTTGAGAATGCCCTCCCCCCTCATGAGGTGGACTTACTAGGCCAGAGAGAAAGAGGATCCAAAAAGTCTTGGTGAGACCTGAGAGGCTAGGGTAGGATAGTAGGGGACAGTGGACTAGGGAAGGAGCATGGGGTGAAGCAGGAGGTAGGGCGGGACTAAGAGGAGAGGAGGGAAGGGGTTACAGCAGGGATACAAAGTGAATAAATTACAATTAATGATAATAATAGTGATGATGATGATGATGATGAAAAAACTGAAAAAAGAATGTAGACCTGTCAAAATTATTATATGCTTTAGAATCCCACTGTAGAAAATGTTTTGGAAGTAAATATGCATTATCAAGAAGCTCAACCATTACAATCTTTCTTATCCAAAAGAAACCACAAAGGCCCAGAGCCATTATCTTGATACTTGTTAGTAATTGTATGTAGTGACCATTTAAGTAGTCCTCTGAATGAGAAAATGAATCGGCTTCAAGTGAACACAATGCTACAATCAAAAGCAACGAGCCACTGATATACACATAACATTTCTTACGAGTTTCAAAGTTGTTCTAAATGAAAAAAAAAACAGGAACAAGAGAATATGTTTTGTATGTGTCTATTTATAAACTTATATGCAACATGGCATAGGTTCTAAATGTTTTTAAATAAGAGACGTGAAAGTAAGTTGAAGACTCTAACCGGGAATATTAATGTATTCTTAGAATTAAAAGTCTTACTAAAATAAGTATGATACTGGAGATATAGGCAATCAGTTATTCACATACATTTTCCATGAACATTAAAAATGTTCCTAATTCCATAGTATTTACAAATGCATTATTATATAAATGATACAATGATTCCTGTAATCATTAATATGAATAAACTGGTTCAATTGAAATAATACACATTTTTATGTTCTCTTACAAATAATAATAGAAATAAAACAAATGTTGTAAACATAATTTTCCTTTGCAGGAAAATATACTTTGTATACCTGTACAACATGGATAAAAATTTCATTTTTTAATTATTCATGACATGCATGTTCACAACTTTTTCATTTAGTGGCTCAAGTAAAAAAGCTTCTTTTTAAGTTTGAATGAACTACATCTTTAAAGATGAATTTTTTTATTACCAGTGTGTGGATGTTTTAACTACATGTATGCCCACGAACCATGTACTTGCCTAGTACCAGAGAGGCTAGAAATTGAAACCAGATCTCCTAGAAATGAAGTGGCAGATGTCTGCAAGCCACCATGTGAGTAGCAGGCACTGAATACAGACATTCTGCAAAAACAGCAAGTGCTCCTCACTGCCAGACCATCACGCCAGTCACATGAACATACATTATATAAGTAATAATTAATAAACATACTATCAAGCTCCATTAACAGCTATGACAAGGTGAGAAATTCAGATGAACCACTCTGTTCCAGAAAGACAGACAAAATGCTCCTTAAAAAAAATCTGAATTAATGAAAAGGTGGTTTCTTTTATAAAAAAGTCATTTTTTTAATTTTTTTCCTATGTGCATGTCTGTGTATATATGTACACATATGTGCAAGTACACGTGGGAAGAGTATGAGATCATGTGGTCCTCTTTCCACCAGAATAATTCCTGTAGCCTCAGTTTGTTTTCTCTGGGTTTTGTTGTTATTGTTGTTTATTTTGTTTCAGCTTTGGTTTTGTTTTGGCTTTGCTTTTGCTTTATAGTGGTGCCAATAAAGATTGGAGCCAAGCATTTTCGAAAGGTGAAAAGGCATTTCCACATAGAGATTTTCCAGTTCAATTAAGACCAGTAAATATCTGAGATTAAAACAAGCACCCTAATGTTTACTAAGGCAGACAAACATCCTAACACTATTATACAGCTTACAAAACTGAAGAATAGAGAAAACCTCAAAGCCTAAAAAGTTTATGAAAATGCAAAAATGTTTGGAATTTTTAAAGCAATCTACACTCATGAAGTAAAACCGAATTTAGGATAAGCTTTCCTTTGGATGAACCTCAGTTTAAATTCAAAACTACCTTAATCTTGGATTTTGGGGTGATTTTAACTTAGTATGATTATGTACTTTTTTTTTCAAAGATTTATTTATTTATTATGTATATAGTATTCTGCCTGCCTGTACACGTTCAGGCCAGAAGAGGGCACAAGATCTCATTATAGATGGTTGTGAGGCACAATGTGGTTGCTGGGAATTGAACTCAGGACCTTCTGGAAGAGCAGCCAGTGCTCTTAACCTCTGAGCCATCTCTCCAGCCCGATTATGTACTTCTTGACGAATTAAAAGTGAGCATTACTCTTTCTAATGTCAGAGTTCTGTTTCTGCTCCCTGCTGAACAGTACATGTAATACCTGTCACCATTAAAAATGGGCAGACACGTGAGAAAATGAGGCCCCACTCCACTCCTAGAGTAAGGGCTATTGGCCATTGGTGGTTGCTGAGAGACACTCTGTAGGGATGTGGCTGCTGGTAGCTGAGACAGGATTCAGAAGATGGCCCCACGCTTAGGAGCACATGCGCAGTATTACTTGTACCCACGAGGATTTTAATAACAATAAAAAGGGAACACAGGGAGTTGGGAGGAAGGGAAGGTAGCAGACAATAGGAGTTGTAGTTGTAGCGAGGTAAGGGTGGATGGATTTAATCAGTATACACATAACGTAGTATGACTTTCAAAGCATAATTAAAAAATTAAAAAGCAATAAAAGTTGTGTTTCAACGTTTTGCTACAAAACCAAAAGTCGAAGGGCGAGGATTGTAAGGAGAACCTGGAAGAATTAGTTTATCAAAGTGTTTTGTGAGGTAATAAACTCTGGAGTAGAAAAAAAGATTCAATAACTAGCACAAAATATGCAAATATTTGGAACATACAAAGGCTGCAAGCAGCTGATATGATAACATGTGCACCAGACAGTAGAAAAATGGGCAGAAACTTTGAACAGTATACCATAAGAAGGAGATCTATACCATGAAAAGCATATGGAAATATGGTCAACACAGGGAAAGTGTAATTACAAACTAAAATGTGACGATTATATATCCCTTCTCTTTTTAAAAAGAAATAAGTGAAGTAACAAAAGCAGTAATTATGGGTACCGGCAGAGTCCCCAGATCATACTTTGAGAAATATAGATGTTGGAGAAAAGTCATATCATATGTTTTAAAACTATATATATATATATATATATATATGTAGATAGATAGATAGATGCATACAGACATACATACATATGTACGTACACACATTTATATGAGAGCCAAAATTGCTACTCCCTGGAATATTAGCAACAGAACTGAATAAATATTTTTACTAAAAGGTACAAAGAAGAATAAGCAAGAGCATTCATAAAGCTATACTCATAACTGACAAAACAAAAACCCAGACCAAATGTTGGTCCGTAACAATTTTATATATTTAAAAAAAAAAAAAGCACAGCAGAAGATTTTCCACAATAAAACAGCAACTAGTGTGTGAGATTTTCCAACATGAACTTTGGTCAGGGGAGAAAGAACTGATGTGCTTCAATGATTGCTGTTTCCCTAGCCTTCTTCCTATCAAACCAATATTTTGAAGTTCTTAGTCAAAACACAAAGAAGACCCTCTATAATCTGTGACTTTCTCTGCTGCATACCTCCCTCCTGTCTCATAATTAGTTCTGCAGTTTAGCTGCTTCATCCTATCCACACCTTAAGTAAGTTTTGCTTAACCCAGACGGAACCCTGCACACTGGTTTGCTCCTTGCTGTTCTCTCTGCACTCGCTATGCAGACAGTGAGATGGAGCTCTCTAAGGTTTTCGATTCGTATCTGCCCTCCAAGATCACTGTCAGATAACAGACTCTCTTCCTCTTTTCTTCCAGAAACCAGGTCACACCCTCAGTAGCCTTCCCTCTGCAGAGAGATGGAGAGATGATAACAAGCCTCCTCTGGCCTTGCAGTGTCCATCCCCACAACTGCAACCCCAGCCCTGTTTCCAATACTGTGGCCCAAGCCAACCTTGAATCTTAACTATCTTAACTATTCTTCTATCCAGTGCCTTCTCATCTTTGACTCCAAGCACTTTGGCAAAGTCAACTTGCCAGCCACTCTGGAAACTTTTAAGAACAAGGAATACCCCTTTTCCTTCAAAACTGAAGGTTCTTTTTTAGCCTTGGAAGTTTGTTCTCCTCTTTCAGGAAGGCATCATGGTTCCCTTTAGCGATGAGAGTGTGACTCCCCTGACAGAGCTTCTCTGCAGGGTAACTAATTGTCGGGTCATTTCTACTGATCCTGCAGCATCTTTTCTAAGTTATAGCAATGAATCCCTGGTGCTATTCGATTATTGGTGTCCAAAAGTTCTCATTCCATATGTTTGCTCACACTTAGAGTTCTGTTAATTGGAAAGATAAGTAGTCTTGCTTACTTTGTCGCTATGGAAATGTTTTCTTAACATGGGAATGCTATCACCACCATGACATCACCTCGTGTTTATCAGCTCACATTACTTTAAATGATGCTTTTCATTTCCTCGGTTTTAACATTTGACTTTCTTCTTATTATTATTATCATTTATTACAATTTATTCAATTTGTACCCTTCGTCTCCTCCCAAACCCACCCTCCCTCCCTCTTCTCCCCTTATGCCCCTTCCCTAGTCCACTGATAGGGGAGGTCCTTCACCCATACTATCTGCCCCTAGCCTATCAGGTTTCACCAGGACTGGTTGCATCATCTTCCTCTGTGGATTGGCAAGGCTGCACTGCAGCCCCCTTTCCAGGGAGAGAGGATCGATTCTAGCATTTGAAAGATTTTTCTTGCACAAAATTTTACTGGACAAATCAGAAAATCACTTTTCTTGGCTGCACTGGGAAATAAAAAGGTAGGCTTTGCTCTGTCTAAAGAAATAAATATCTCATTGCTTTTTTTACATAATGGGCATTAAGAACTGCTAGCCTAAATATGTAGAAAAGCTTCCTTCTGATAATATTTTAAGTTAGCAAATAATATGGGATTATAATAACATCTCATACATGTTTGCACTGTAAATAATGGGTCAATAGGAACTCAATAGGAACTTACCTAGTTTTTATCTTATGTGTACTTTAATTTATTTTTTTAACTTATCTTAATTGTACAGGGTAATGGCTATAATTATGGCACTATTTCTCATACATATGTAGAATGTGTCTTGTCCTATTTATCCTTCTCTTACCCTACTTGTCTTATCGTCACCTCCCCTTCCATGTCCTTAAGTCTCCTTTACTGTAATACTCCCATCACCATCTATAAAGTATTGATACCTTTATTTATGATAGTTTACTTAATAAACTCCAGTTCCATCCATTTTCTTATTAATGGCATAATTTCTATTTTTCATTGCTGTGAAAAATTCCATTGTATATATAACGCCACATATGTTAACATTGACTTTCAATTTAACACCACTTAGATTTCTCTGGGTGGGCAGGGCTCAACTGAATCATTGTTTATATCAGGTTGGCTGTGAGTATGTCTGTGGTAAATTGTTTGATCATTAATTTATATAGGAGGATCAAGCAAACACCAACCCTGAGCTGTCATCCTGAGCTTTATAAGTAAATGAGCCACAGAGTGAGGTGGCAACGAGTCCCTGCCTCCAGGTTTATGTCTTGAATTCCTGCCACAACTTCACACAAAGGTTGTGAACTGGAAGTGTAAGTCAAAAACAAAACAAAGCAAACAAACAAAAAATACCTTTTCTCCACAAACTGTTTTGATTATAGTGTTGTCACAGTAATAAATGGGAAACAAGAAACCAATTTTATTATTATTATTATTCATTCAATAATGGGGATGTAGGCTGATGTCATAACTTGGCCATTGTGAATAGTGTCATGGTAAATATAAGGGTTCGGGATTTCTACAGTTAACTGACTTTGAATATTGAGTATAAACCTAGAAATGGTATAGGGGTGTAATATGATTGTTTTACTTTTAATTTTTTGAGACTTTATTATATTGATTTTCAGAGTGTCAAATGCAAATGGCCATGTTTCAAAGACATCCAGCAGGCTGGTGATGTGCAGAATAAGATATGCCACAAACACACAAAAAAAGTTATTCTTTCACTTGATAGATATGCAAATCAGCAGACAGTTTGTTAAATTATTCAATAAATGGTATGTTAAATACTTAAAACATTTTCTTAAGTTTCTTGTACTTTGTAATAAAAAAAAGAAACTGTCAGAAACATTAAAAGGGAGATAAAAACACTCCTAGATAGCCAGCAGGAGGTAAACATGAAGATTCTTTTTTTGTCATTCTGCTAGAAATCCAATTAATTTCATTTGCTAAATAAGTCAGTTGATATTTCCTTGAATACCAATTATGTTACTTTTAGGAAATAAAGACACCATGTTCATTTATATACATTTGGTAAAAGTTTTTGTCAAAAATAATAAAAAGATTTTCAAAGAACTTGGATTCCAAATCCCATATAGTTGAACACACAAATGTTCAATCCCCATCCCGAAAGGCAAAGAGGATGGACATCAGAAGAAGAAAACAGAAAACAACCTAGGAACCTGCCACAGAGGGCCTCTGAAAGGCTCTGTCCTGCAGACTATCAAAGCAGATGCTGAGACTTATGGCCAACTGTTGGGCAGAGTGCATAGAATCTTATGTAAGAAGTGGGAGATAGTAAGAGCTGGAGAGGATGGGAACTACACAAGGAGAGCAACAGAACCAGAAAATTTGAACACAGGGAACTTCCCAGAGACTCATACTCCAACCAAGGACTATTCATGGAGATAACCTAGAACCCCTGCACAGATGTAGCACATGACAGTTCAGTGTCCAAGTGGGTTACAAAGTAATGGGAAGAGGGACTGCCTCTGACACAATCTGATTGGCCTGCTCTTTGATCACCTCCCCCTGAGGGGGAGAGCAGCCTTATCAGGCCACAGAAGATGACAATGCAGCCACTCCTGATGTGATCTGATAGACTAAGATCAGATGGAAGCAGAAGAGGACTTCCCCTAGCAGTGGACTTGGGGAGGGGCATGTGTGAAGAAGGGGGAGGGAGGGTGGGGCCATAGGGAAGGAGGGGAGGGGGCTTATGGGATGATACAAAGTGAATAAAGTGTAATTAATAAAAGAATAAAAATAAAATAAAATATATATAAAAAAGGGTTTCTAAAATGCTATGATAGTTTGAAAATTGATGTGCCTGCTGTGTTCTTACCTGGACACTGTGTGCTGGAAATAATAGAGCTGTAATGATAACAGTAGGGAGTGGCTACCCTGCTCATCAGTGCAGTACTACTGTGTCCAGAAGAAAGAGGATACTTTAATATAACCAATAAAATGTCTCCAGTGTTAAGAATATAAAGAATAAATACAGAACAAAGGATGGAATAAATTTAGTAGTCTAAATTGGGTATTATGTCATATAAGGTCTGAGGACACTACACAAACTACAGTGTTGTGTTTATGTCTACTCATTTTCCAAAGACACATTGCAGTCTTTTGACAGTATTTTTCTTTTTTTATTAATTTATTATTTTTATTAATTAAAGTTTATTCACTTTGTATCCCAGCTGTAGGCTCTTCTTCCTTCCCCCCTTAATCCCACCCTCCCTCCTTTTTCTCCTTTGCTCCTCATGCAGTCGACTGATAAGGGAGGTCCTCCTCCCCATCCATCTGACCCTAGTCAATTAGGTCTCATCAGGACTGGCTGCATTGTCTTCCTCTGTGGCCTGTCAAGGCTGCTCCCCTCAACAGGGAGAGGTGATCGAGGAGCCAGACACTGAGTTCATGTCAGGGAAGCCCCTGTTCCCATTACTAGGGAACCCACTTAGAGACTGAGCTGCCTTGGGCTACAACTGCACAGGAGTTCTAGGTTATCTCCATGTATGGTCCTTGGTTGGAGTATCAGTCTCAGAAAAGACACCTATGTCCAGATTTTTTGTTTTCTTTTGTTTTGTTCTGTTGTTCTTCTTTTGGAGCTCCGGTCCCCTCCAGGTCCTCTCTTTCATAAGATTCCCTGCACTTGACACAAAGTTTGGCTATGGGTCTCAGCATCTGCTTCAGTACCCTGCTGGGAAGAGTTTTTCAGAGGTCCTCTGTAGTAGGCTCCTGTCCTGTTCCCTGTTTTCTCCCTCTTCTGATGTCTGTCCCATTTGCCGTTCTGAATGAGGATTGATCATCTTACCCAGGGTCCTCCTCCTTAATTAGCTTCTTTAGTTGTACAGATTTTAGTATGTTTATCCTATATGTCTAATATCCACTTATAAGTGAGCATATACCATGTGTGTCTTTCTGTTTCTGGGATATCTAACTCAGGATAATCTTCTCTATTTCCCATCATTTGACTACAAATTTCCTTATTTCCTTGTTTTTAATTGCTGAGTAGTATTCCATTGTGTAAATGTACCACAATTTCTGTATCTATTCCTCAGTTGAGGGACATCTGGGTTGTTTCCAGAATCCGGCTATTTCAAATAAAGCTTCTAGGAACATGGTTGGGCATATGTCCTTGTTGTGTACTTGATCATATTTTGGATATATGCCTAAGAGTGGAATAGTTGGATATTGAGATCACAGTATTTCTAATTGTCTGAGAACGTGCCAGATTGATTTCCAGAGTAGTTGTACAATTTACATTCCCACCAGCAATGGAAGAGGGTTCTCATTTCTCCACATCCTCTCCAGCATGTGTTGTCACTTGAGTTTTTCATCTTAGCCATTCTGATGGGTGTAAGATAAAATCTCAAGGTTGTTTTGATTTATATTTGCCTGATAGCTAAGAATGTTGAGCATTTCTTTAAAAGTTTCTCTGCCATTTGATATTCCTCTATTAAGAATTCTCTATTAGCTCTGTACCCCATTTTTTAATTGGTTACCTGATTTGTTGCTTTTTAACTTCTTGAGTTCTTTATATATTCTGGATATTTGCTCTCTGTCAGATATATGGTTGGTGAAGATCTTTTCCTAGTCTGTAGACTGTTTTGTTCTGAGAGCAACAGCACCAAGAAATCTGGGCACAAGGGGTCTTTTCTGAGACAGATACTCCAGCTAAGGACCATGCATGGAGATAACCTAGAACCCTTGCACAGATGTAGCCCATGGTAGCTCAGTGTCCAAGTGGGTTCCTTTCCTTAGTAATGGAACCAGGGACTGTCTCTGACATGAACTCAGTAGCTGGCTCTTTGATCACCACGCCTGAGGGGGCAGCAGCCTTGCCAGGCCACAGAGGAAGACATTACAGCCAGTCCTGATGAGACCTGATAGGCTAGGGTCAGATGGCAGGGGGGGAAGACCTCCTATATTAGTGGACTTAGAGAGGGGCATGGGAGTAGATGAAGGAAGGAGTGTGGGATTGGGAGGGATTGAGGGAGGGTACTACAGCTGGGATACAATGTGACTAAACTGTAATTCATATGAAAAATAAAAATTTAAATTTAAAAACAGACCCGTATAGCCTGTCAATAGACCTCATGCAGTCTTGTCTGCCAAACAATAAAGTGGGCACATGCCTATCAGTGATTCCACTCGTTCCAAGAGATTCCTTTCTGACCAAATATACACTGCACAGATTATTGCCTGTCCCATCAAAGAAGACTTACTACTGTGGACCAATTCTCAATCATAGTCCAAAAGTGGTCTTGTCTGTTTAAGGACTTAAAGGTGGGCATGTCCATGTGTGCTACCAAAGGAAGACTGGCAAGCTTGGTCCCAGCTATAATTCTGAGAGAACTATATGATGTAGCAGTGAGCTAGGACATGTCTGCCTTTCTGGGGAATATACCTAATGGTCTGGCTGAAAATCTTCCAGAAACACAGCAGGAACTCTTCCCATTTCATATAAAAAAATAGTTTCACCATTTTTTTTAAGATCAAAATGTAAACCTAAAAGAGGACCCTTGTCTCAGTATCAGCTCTAATGACTAAGCTGCTAGAATTAATAATATATGCACAGGGAAAGGTTAGGATACATGTCCACTAAAGTCATCGACAGCTGTCCTCCACCACTATTATTTATTGCCGATTACTTCAATTATAGGGTACAATTACAGCCTGCTATTAGGCTATAAGCTTAATGACAGGCACGTAGCCTGGATTCAGTTTCATTCAATGGTAGTATGAGGGACTATCCTATTTGCCCAAGGACCTGACAGTAGAAGTCTCTAACTGTTGAAACTAGTCTGAAAAAAAAAATGAAAAATATTTTGTTCTTTTAAATGTACAGAGGTGAGTGTAAAGCAACAATGATCATGAAGAACCATGCCAACAGCACAAATAAAAATAAACTAAGAAAGCATAAGCAGGTGAATTTGAAAGACTGGAGATCTGTGTTTCAAAGTAAAGAATAAAAGTAATCATCTTACAGACTGTCAGTCAGAAGAAGTTTAAGAGAGAGGAGGGGAAAGCTTGCATAAAGAAACACTGAATCAAAACTTTGTAAATATATGGAGAAATGTGGAGGGCCAGATTCATGAAGCTTAAAGGCGCTGAGTAAGATCATTTAAAAGAATCTTTCTATAAAATATAATATAATGAAATACCTTAAAAATTAAACAGACATGCCTATATCAGACAAAAATAAATGGTTATTTTTGCTTTGTTCATAATACCAGAAATGGAAACAACCTCAGCGCATCAACTAATGAATAAATAATGAAAAATATGCTACATTTCTAAAATGGAATAGTATATAGCTATTAAGAAAACAAAATTGTCTTAGTCTTCTTGTGGGACTCTTAACAGTGGGAGTGTTAGTGGAGTTTGTCTCTTGACTCTTTTTGCCTGCTTTTGCGGCCATTTTTTCCTGCTGGGTTGCTAGGTTGCTTAGTCTGGCCTTAATATGAGTATGAGGGAAGGTGCCTGGTCTTGTTGCATTTTGATATGCATGTTTGGTTGATAACCCTGGGAGACCTATGCTTTTCTGAAGGGAGACAGGGCGTGGATTGGGGGTTCAGGATTGCAGGCAGTAGGGGAGCAGTAGTAAAGCGTCATGTAATTGGGCTTTCAGTGAATAGACAATAGAACACAGTGATATTAAAGGTTAAAGGGAAATGAAGGGACAAATGAAAAGGGATAAAATTGGGTGGAAAAGAAGAGGGCACAGTAGAGGAAAAGGAATGCCCTTTGGGGTTCAAGACAATAACCAGCACTAAAGACCTTTCAAAAAAATCATGTGAAAAAAAAAAAAAACTATTGTCAAAGTTTCCTAAAATATTACATGCACATAAATAAAAAGAGTTTAAATTAAACTACCCTATAATTGGGTGACATCGCCCTTACTAGATATCACGAGCTAACGGTCAAAAGTTTAGTGCTATGAATGTCTTGCCACTTTTAGAGTTCTTGGCAAATGAGGTCCAATACAACTCTAAACATTATAGATTATTGTCAATGCTCTTAGTCTCTCGTGAGAACTTGGCACTAAGAACCTATTGCTGAAACTACCACATTCTAGACTCATAGAGCATAGAGAACCAAACTCATCCACACCTGAAAACTTCATCCCTGCTAGCTAACATTCAGAGTTCCGGAAGGTGCTATGGACACTATTGGAGTAGTAAAGTATATAAACCTCACCCCGATGTAAACACTGAGAGCTATATTAATGACTGGCCTGGTAAGACTTGCCCACTGGTTATATTAGTGACATGGATTTCATGGGAGTAACTAACCACTTTGTGGTTGGATTTAAGGTCTGCTCCACATGATGAGACCCATACCTGGTGCCAGTTCAGGGCCAAGAATCTCTGCTTGGGTAAGTCGTAGGCCCAAGGAGGGAAGGTATTATGATTTCTATGCTAGATGGACCCAGTGTTAAATGAGGTAATGTTATCCCCATAGATTAGTATGTTTCCTAACGCTCATTAAAGTTATTTTCTCCCTACATTGTGATTAACACAATCATCCACAACTGGCCAGGGTACAGGCAAGAGACTCTAGGAAGGTTGTCATCAAAGTGGAAGCAGAAAGATTGGAAGAGCCACAGTTATTCTTTATGAATAACTACCAAGAAACAGTACTATTCATACACAGAGGGCAGTTGCAGATAGTAATTCACAGTTGTGACAGCATACACAAGACCTGTGCCAGCACAGTCTCACAAACATCCGCTTTGAAAAGACAAGTGGAAAATTCTGGCTCCCAAACTGAGGACATATTTTGGGAGAGAAGGAGTCAGTTTTCAGGATGTCAAGCTTGGTGGACTGACTACCTTTCAAGGAAGCCCTTGCATTCCAAGGTTTATGAGCAGCACATGTTGGGCTTGATGTATTTAAAAATAAATAAGAGGAAGGGATGTGGAATCAAGTAGATATGGGAATAGTTGGAGGCACAGTAAACACAACGAAAAGACATTATCCAAAAAATTCAGGAAGTACTAATAATTGCAATTATTCTAAATTATCAATTGCCAACGGAGCAAAGAATATAAAATGGAAAAACTATGGTCTTTTTGATAAACAGTGCTAGGGAAACTGAATTGAATTTCTACAAGCAAAGAAAGTGACATTGGGTTTTGACTTTATATATACATAAATATGACCCAAATTTGAGTATGAACTTATATGCAAGAACAGAAACCATAAAAATGTGAAGAAAAGCCTCTAGAAGAAGGATGGGATGTCTACTCTTTTACATACTGATCTTCTAAATGAATCTGAGAATATTCACTAAAAGCAAGTTATTAAATTAAAAAAAAATCTCACAACAGTAAGTTCAAAATTAGCTCAATGAAAAGGCAGCTGGTAGGATGGAAGGAAATGTTTACAAAGCATGCATCTGATAAAGAGTTAGCATTTTACAAAGGTCATATACTCTGCTCACTCATGCATTATCAGCAAAACAACTCACCTAAGAACAGGATAGAATATTCGAATGGCATTTTTTTAAAATGTGTAATTAACAATTGCATGGAAAATTGTTCATCATCAGTCAGTAAGTCTCTGTAACTCCAAAACAGTGTAATATGTGGTTGGTGAGATGATTCATTGGGTGAAGGGGCTAACTGCTAATCCTGGGACATTCGAGGTGGAAGGTGAGAAATGACTCCCACAAGTCATCTTCTGACCACTATATACCCACTGTGACATGAACACACCAAAGGGGGAGGTACACATATAAGTAAATAAATTTAAATGCAAAGACAACTGTGACATAAGACCTCGTCCCTGTGAAGATACCTATGATGGAAGAAAATACAGAAAAATAATACTTGCAGAATGTAAAGAAAAGGGAGTCTTCTTACACTGTTCCTAGAAACAAAAACTGAGAAATCAGTTCTTCAAAGAGTTAAAGGAGAACTTCTTTGTGGTTGAGCAATCTCATGCTGGGAAAATGAGATCAGCTTATTCCCGGGTGTCTTTTTTCTATAACAATATCACAGCCGCCAGGGTGTGGAAACAACCTAAGGAAATCTAAATGTCCTTCAGATGTGTAGATAAAGGAAATTTTAAAGGTGGAACACACACACACACACACACACACACACACACCTGGGAAAGGAGGGAGGAAGAGGGAAGGAATAAGAGAGGGAGAGGTGGAAGTGAGATAAGGAGGAAGGGAGAAGGCCAGGAGAAAAAGAAGAAAGAGAGAGAGAGAATTAATCAACCATAAAAAGGACAAGGCCAGATATTTGCAGCAACATGAATAAGCCTGAGGGACAGTATGAACAGTTAAGCTAGATGTAGAAAGGCAAGTATATATTATGCTGCTTATATAATGATGAATACAAACAACTTGAAGTCGTAGAAGCAGAGAACAGTGTTTGCCAGAGGCGATGGGGTGTGGAAATAAGAAGAGGTAGATCAAAGGGTGCAAATGAGATAAATGAGCCCTGGGGATACAAGTGCACAGCCTGGTGGTCTTATTAAGACCATTGTATTGTATGTATGTGGAACTGGTTGAGACATTAGATCGTAAGTGCTTTAAGGTGACTGGTACACACACATGCGCGCGCGTGCGCACACACACACACCTCATTCTGTGGACTGATGTGTGTTGACTGCATTGTCCAATATTACATGTATCTGCAAGTATCACATCACACTCCTTAAATTTAGTTATGTCAATTAAAATTGTGTCTGATTTTCAAAGTTTCTCAAACTTCAACAACAATGGAATAGCTTGACATTTCAAAATACAGGTGACATGACATGAGCCAAGGCCTTCAGTGTCCTTCTGTGGTTCATCAAAGATATGAAGCTATCCATGTCAAAATGGAGTCTAAGATCCGTGGTAAGAGAAGGTGTCTCTTAGGGGACCCATCCATCTCTGCTTAATCATAAAGGACTTGAAAACTTGCATGCAGCAATCTCTACAGCATTTGAGATTTCTGTTCTGAGAAATACTAGAAATGTCAAACTCCATTTAGAAAATTTTATGAAATTCTTTAGGAAAGATGCATTGTGATTATGGAGCCACTCAAAGTCTTGTATGACATGTATTTATTTTGTTATTCCAGTTCTCCTTATTGGGAGGGACAATAATTGCTTGAGCTGTGAGATGTTCCCGTTTGTATATAAAGACATTCTTAAAGGTACTTTCTGTCTGCTCTTGTTAATATGTGAGAAAGACTGAGAGAACCTTCTGTTACCTTTGCCAGCACTGGAAAGAAATATGAGACTGCAAGAATTCAGGTCGACTATCTTCTGTTAAGCCTCTGAGAACCTTAGAATCTTGTGTTCTGTTTAAGCAGAGAGCATGGGGCTGCTAACTCCTGCTAAGATACGAGAACTTTAAGGTCACAGCTTCCCTAGGATGAAAAATTAGTTCAAGGCAAGCCTGGACAATTTAGTCAGAGGCCATAACAAAATATAAAATAGGGAAAGATCTGGGATGTAGCTTGGGGCTCTAAATTAGCATGTGAGAGGCCCTGGGTTCAAACCCCCATGCATCTAAAGATGATAAACTAAACAGCAAACAAATAAACATGTTAAGACAGCTCTTGTTTTAAATCATGTTCACATTTAGTTGTTTACAATAAATTAGAAAAAAAAGTGACTTTTTTTTTTTTCTTTCTGGAAGTCAAAGGTCTGTGTTTGGCAAAGAGTTTGAGAATTCAGTGAAGACTTGTGGGTCCTGACTTGAACTGCCTCACTTCTGATTCAGCTAATTTGTTTGGTTTCTACTTCTTGAACATTCTATTGTAGGTGACTTTGCTTCCTTCTGACTCTGCTGGCAATAGCAAATACTATCAGTTTTGTTTAAGCTCCTCAACTTCAGTTTCTTTGACGATAGTGGAAATCCTTAGAAGATGTAACTTTTCCTCATGTTATGATCACAGTGTTCTACCTTGACAAATTGAGAGACCTTTAATACTCAAATAGGGGCTAGCCTGACCCAAACTGAGACTGCAGGCACTGCCTGTCTAATGGTCTCACATGTACTTGTTCAGACTGAGAACATGTCTCAGGATCTGCTGGTAATAGAGATCTGGCTTTGAGAGCAGAATCTGAATTAAAACAAATGGCACGAACAGCCTAGTTTTAGAGGAGCCAGCTCGGTTTTCAAGCTCAGAATCCTTTAGCTTAGTTGTTTTAGTGTGAAACTGACAGGTTTGGGCATTGTTGTTCCATACATGTGCTCATTTGACATCATAAAATATATTATCCAGGAGCAAATTGCAGCATGAAGAATCCCCACATTTCTCATGTCCTTAAAACAGACCCATTTTAAGCACACCTCCTAGAGCCACTACAGAATTTATTTTTGAAAAACAACTGAGCCAAATCTCTCCACATCATGAAAACAGTATTCTGATATTTCTAAATGAATCACTTAAAATAGTTTATCATATCCATTAGTATGTACAATTAAAATATGTAATTCCTGTAGCATTACATAAAAATTTAGACTATTAAATATTTTCTTGACTTTTATTTGTTTCTCTAGACCCCTGTGTAATTAAGGATGATTTTGAAGGCCATATACTTTTGCCTCCACTTTCTGCATGTTGGCATTACAGATGTACATATCATATCTGCTTTAAGACTTTTCAAATATCCACTTAATTAGTTTCATATTTGTATCAATGACTTCACAAGTGCTGGAACACTATTTTCCCCACAGTTAGATTCCATCTGATTTCACAGTCAATCATAGAGAACACAGAGAAAAGTCACATCATACATTTGGAGAGCCATGGAAGGTGGCCCACAGCACACTGGATACATAATGAAAAGTGAAGCACAATTTGCAGAGCAGTGGTTCTGGCAACAAGATGGAGTTGGAGAACTTTTTTTCTACAATGTTTGAATTTAAATTTTTGTAAAACATAATAAAGATAGAAGCAGAAGTTAACAAAATTAGCGAAAGGACTTTGGGTGAAAAACAAAAGCACAGGGATGGTTTCTGCTTCTGTTGTCATTAACTCCTGCACAGCCTTCACCTGGGCACTTCCCTTCTCTCATCTGGAAAGCATTGTTCACCTCCCTTGCTGGATCCTTGTGAAGCTTAATTAATTACTGTGAACTACTCTGATTTCTATAGCTAGAGGGTGTTGGAGAAATGCAAATTATTATTGTTATTTATTATTTATTGTTCTCTGGCCCGGCTGAGTTCTAATCTCTGCAGGCTAACCCCTTGAGCTAGGGACGCTAATTAAAAATAAATGCAGTTTTGATCCTTCCAAAGAAACCAAAAACAGCCCGAACAGGAAACTTTTTGTTCTACAAAACGTTTTATTTTGCAGGTCTAGTTGGAAGTCACCAGAAATAAGGTTTATGGTCTTACCAAGAAACCAATGACATGGACAGAATCTCTTTCAGTTTGAACCACTTACGGTTTTCATTGTTTGTAATGCTTTTCCTCATATGAGACAGAGCCACTGAGACGGGATGACACATCAGTAAATGATTATTATTACGAGTCAGAATTAATTATTAAATGTTTTACACCTTGAATACATAATAATGCATTTTACAATGTAATTGTAAAGGTGGTGAAGTCATTGACTTATAAATACCCTATCAGAATTAACCAAAAAAAAAAAAGAACATAAACAATTTATGTGTAAACAATTTATGTGTAAATTCTGGTGCTACAAAGTATTAGGAATAGATACGGTTTTATTTACAAATCAATAACAGCTAAAGTCGTCTTTGATGTTTTCAGTGTGTGGATGTGCGTGTGCATGTGCATGCATGTGTGTGCGTGTGTCTGTCTGTGTGTATGCATATTTCTTTTTTTTTTTATATTTTATTTTTTTTTATCAGTTACATTTTATTAACTCTGTATCCCAGCCGTGTCCCGATCCCTCATTCCCTCCCAGTCCCTCCCTCCCTCCCTCCCTCATCTCCACCGTGCCCCTTTCCAAGTCCACTGATGGGGGGGACCTCCTCCCCATTCATCTGATCCTGTTTTATCAGGTATCTTCAGGACTGGCTGCAAAGCCCTCCTCTGTGGCCTAACAGGACTGCTCCTCCCTTCGGGGGTGGGGAGACCAAAGAGCCAGTCATTGAGTCCTGTTAGAAATAGTCCCTGTTCCCCTCACTTTGGGAAACCAATTGGTTACTGAGCTACCACAGGCTACATCTGAGTGGAGGTTCTAGGTTATATCCATACATGGTCCTTGGTTGAATGTCAGTCTCAGAAAAGACCCTGTGCCCAGATATATTTGGTCCTTGTGGAGCTCCTATCCTTTCCCCATCAGGCTAACTCCCCTTCTTTCTTATGATTCCCTGTACTCTGCCAAAGGTTTGGTCATGAGTCTTTGCTTTGAAAACACTGCTAGTTAGAGTCTTTCAGATGCGCTCAGTAGACTCCTGTCATACGTTCAATGCACATCCCATCTGTCTTTCTAAATGAGGATTGATCATCTTACCCCATGTCCGCTCAATTGATTATCTTTTTTAGGTGTATAGATTTCATTATGTTTATCATATCTTATAGGTCTATATAAGTGAGTATATCCCATGTTTGTCTTTCTCCTTCTGGGATATTTCACTCAGAATGATCTTTTCTAGATCCCACCATTTGCCTGCAAATTTCATGATTTCCTCCTTTTTGATTGCTGAGTAGTATTCCATTGTATAAAAATACCACAATTTCTGTATGCATATTTCAAGTGGAGGCCAAAGGTCAGTGTCAGCTGTCTTTCTTTTTGCTTCCCATCATGTTTGCTTTTAAGTCAGGGTCTCTCAATGAACCTGGAGTAAATAGATTGGCTAGACCTGTGGGCCAGACATACTGCCTGGTCCTCCTCTCTCTGCTTCCACAGCGTTGGGGTACCAGGTGTGTGCCACAGCAGCTCATTCTGTTTGTGGACGCTGGAGATGTGAACGTGGGTCCTCAAGCTTGTGAAACGCATATGTTACATCTTCCTATAAATGATGTGTGTTATTTACAAAAGCATAACATGGGGAGAGTGTCAAAGACCAGATTCAACATTTCAGCTCGGGGCAAACTGAGTCAGACAGCCAGCTGCCTTGCTGATGATCTGGCAGACATTTTCTGAGGATAATTTTCCAAGGCTGGAGCTGATAGTTACTGACCATGGCTTCCACAGATAGTGGCAAACTGAGGGGCCAGATTTAAATTGCTGGTGGTAGGTCAGGGCTGATAGCTTCCTGTCAGGGGCTTACAACTACCATGTATGCAGGGGCTAGGGCTGTTGGCTCCTGGGAGTGGAGCTTTCACTGATTGTGGCAAGCAGGGGCTTGTAGCTACCATGTAAAAAGGGGCTAAGACTGTTGGCTCCTAGCGGGAGCTTACACTGGTTGCAGGAAGGGACTGAAAAGAAATGGAAAAAAGGAGAGAAAAAGATCACAAACACACATACTTATTCTTTTTTTTTTTTTTTTTTTTTTTCCAATGCAGTTTATTCAGGAACCTTGAACAATCATCTCACCCTGGGGAAAGCCAGCCCACAGCTTAAATAGCCTCTGGGTAGCCAACCACAGCATGCTACGTGGGCAATGCAGATAGGTCCACATACATGGAAGCAAGCCAGATCCTCAGCCTTAGCCAAATGTGGAGTTGTTCGTGACAGAGAGCACTCACCATCGGGAAGGTGGAAGGTGGAAACCAGCTCCATCTTTAAGACACGGCATTACGCAGCTCTCTACAGTTCCCCCTTTTTGTTTTAGACGCATCAGGCAAGAGTAGAGGTCTGATCTCTGATATTAGAAATAAATTGGGACTTTGTACAGATGTTCATTTAGGTGTCATCCACCCAAAGAGCATCAGACCCGTCCAATATCTTTTTCTCAGAGGCGGGACCTGGGGCATCAACCCGCATGCAATCAGACATGCTCTTCTCTGGGTCGAAAGCGGCTGACCCTGAGTGCAGTGCTTAGCCTCGCATCCTGAGCATAACATTTTAGCTTTTTATGGTAGCCAACCATGCTTTGGGAGACTGTCCTGCTTCAATGGCTCAGAGGTTAAGAGCATTCATTCACTGCTCTTGCAGAGGTCCCGGGTTTGGTTCCCAACACCTCCACCAGTACCTCACAACCATCTGCAACTTTGGCTCCAGAGAATACAGTGGTTCTTGCCTTCAAGGGCACCTGAACTCATGTGCCCACACAGAGACACATACTTATTCTTGATGATGAAGTAAGACAGATTCCAGCAGGTAGGTTCCAAAAAGCTTCTTTATTTACTTTTTTTTTTTAGTTTAGCATCTATTATAGGCTTCTTCTATTTTGTATATACATATACACATACATACATACATACATGAATGTATACATACACATCCACATATTGGGTGGATGAAGCAAACTCCAAAGAGTGAAGTCCAACCCAACTTTACATACATACACCTTGGTTGATGGAACAAACTCCAAAGAGCCAGATCCAAACCACCCTACATACATACACCTTGATAGATGGAGCAAACTCCAAAGAGCAAGTTCCAAACCGTACTTTCACTATTTTCCCACAGATTATATATCCTAGCAAGATCTTTTAAGCAGTACAAAAATAACAATGCATTTACATTCTTAAAGTGAATGATTATAATGAATATACATAAGAAAAACATGTTCCCTAATACCTTTACATGATCAAATGTTTTATGTATTATGGGTGAAAAACAAATATGAAAAAGTTATTTCCCAGAATCCATATACATTTGTAACTAAGCAACTTGTTATAAATTAACAAGGCAAGCAAGCAACATAATTTCTCAGACAGTTTTTCTTTACTGGGAGGCTGTAGTTCTAGTTCTGGGTTACCTCATTCATGATGATCTTTTCTAGTTCCATCCATTTGCCTGCAAATGTCATGATTTTCTTGGTTTTAATAGCTGAGTAGTATTCCATTGTGTAAATGTGCCATAATTTCTGTACCCATTCTTCCATTGAGGGACACATATGTTGTTCCCAGACTCTGCCTATTACAAATAAAGCCGCTATGAACATAGTTGAGCAAATAGCTTTGTTGAATGATGGAACATCCTTTGGAACCAGAAAGAACAAATGGTATATATTCACTAATAGTGGATATCAGCCATATAAAATAGGATAACCATACTAAAATCTACAGACCTAAAGAAGGTAAACAACAAGGAGGACATATGGAGGATGCTTAAATCTCACTCAGAATGGCAAACAGGATAGACACTAGAAGTGGTGGAAGAGAGGGAACAGGATGGGAGCCTACCATAGAGGTCCTCTGAAAAGTTCCGCTCAGCGGGGGATGAAAGCAGATGCTGAGACTCACAGCCAAACTTTGAGCAGAGAACAGGGAATCTATGGAAGAATTGGGGGATAGAAGGACCCAAAAAAAAAAAAAAAAAAAAAAACAGGAGCTCCATAGGGAGACCAACAAAGCAAAAATCTGTGCTCAGGGGCCTGCAGAGAGTGATGCACCAACCAAGGACCATGCATGGAGAGAACCTAGAATCCCTGCAAAGATGTAGCCTGTAGGCAGCTCAGTCTCCACTTGGGTTCCCGGTAAGGGGAGTAAGAGCTGTTTCTGATATGAACTCAGTTGCCTACTCTTTGATCACCTGGTGATGGAGCCTTGCCAGGCCACAGAGGAAGAGGATCCAGGCAGCTCTGATGAGACTTGATAAGCTAGAGTCAGATGGCAGGGGAGAAGGACTGCCTCTTTCAGGAAACTAAGGGATAGGAGGAAAGAGGGAGAGATCTACAATCGGGTTATGAAATGAATAAATTGTTAAATAAAGGTATTATCTTAAGTAATCTTATGAAACATCTTTCAATCATCACAAATCTAAACTTTCATTTAAAAAAAATTCAGCCATACCTATTTAAAATCTTTAAGGTGCACATTTACTCATGAATAAATTTTATTAAATAGCATTAATAACATTATTCATAACAGGAAGCGGAAGGCAAAAATGAGTACAAAAAATTAACCACCTTGAATCCCGGCTCCAGTGACTCATGTCAGCTAGTGCTAACTGGTGCAGCTAGTGCTGACTGCGGTATTTTTTCACTCACCAATCTCAAGAAGTCCCTGCCTTTACTTGTACGAGTGTACAAATGGACCTTGAGCTTGTTTGCAGGTTCTAGCATTGGAGCGCAGCTACACGTATAGCCTTGACCCAAGACCAGTTCTCTACTCGCGGAAGGACGTCCTCTTCGACAGAGGGCTCAGCTTCAGAAGGGATGCACATGGAGCGGTGAGGGAGGAAGGGAGCACCCACCTAGCCCGATCAGCAGAATCAACCCTGGCGATCAATGGAGTGCAGCCTTGCCAAGCCGCAGAGGAAGATGGTGCAGCCAGCCTTGGTAAGACCTGATAGTCTAGGGCCAGATAGAAGGGGAGAGGTCCTCTCATATCAGGGGACTAGAGAAAGGGCATAAGGGGAGAAGAGGGAGAGTGGGTGGGACTGGGAGGAGATGGAGGGAGGGGGCTACAGAGGTGATACAAAGTTAATAAATCAAAATAAATAATCAGATAGATAGATAGATAGATAGATAGATAGATAGATAGATAGACAGATAAGTGTAGTTTCCTGAATTTCAAACTATTCTCTAAGATTTTCTACATCAGAGCCCCTAGCAAAAACACCTTTATTTAACATTGCAAAAGAATCTGTTTTTCCCTAGATTTTCTATGTCAGAGCCACTAGCAAAAACATTTTTACCTATCCTTGCTAAACAATCTGTTTTTACAAATTCTTTCTAAGGGTAATGGCTGTGGCTAACAATCTATATCTGTAGATTCTTTTCAAGGGTGGATATTAAATCATTAATCTACTCCAGCAACCATGCCTGAAAGAGATACAGCATTGTTAATTGTAAGTGCCAGATATACTGCCCAGTGAGGGGCTGGCAGCCCCCCTAGATTTTTCATACAACTCGTATAGTATGAAGAATGTGGTAACTGTAAGGGCAACAAGCAGAATTATGCTCCATAACAGCATGAGTACTCAGGGCATGTATGTCTTGGAGTTATACCTCTCCAAGCCAAGCTCCTATTTGTGCTAACAGGTGAGCCACATTCCATGAGTTCTAGAGCTGTTTTGCTGTTGCTCCTGCATGGATCCCAACAAGGAGGGTTGTGCTTTTTTACATCAATTTAACAACAAAGAAAAGTTCAAATTTCTACAGGAGGGTTTATGGTAAGAGCAGGATTAAGACCACTGATGAAGAAGGGGAGGTAAAGGAATCTGTAGAGCAGATTCCACATGGAGCTTAAACAGGTCACGAGTTCTAAAGTACCCAGCTCCATTCTGTTCTCTGAGGAACTCTGCCTATAAAGTGCTGTGTGAGGAGGCAGTAGATCCCTCAGGTCGTCCAGGATAGAACAAGAATAATTGTTGCTTGCCTAAGGTTAGAACCTAAAACGCTATTGCTCCAAAACTGAGTTTGAACATTCTGCTGCTAAAAGTTCATTCCTCTGTGAAAAAAAAAAAAAAAATCCTCAAGGCACAAACAAAATATCAAAGGTCCCATTGGTCTAATAATTCATCAGTTATTGACTCTATCAATATCTTAAAAGTATAGCTTACCATTCTAGAACAGCCAGGTTTGAACGAAGAGTGGAGCAAAAGCAAAAACCATCTATGTGACAGCTGCTGCTTGTAGCCTTAGTGTTCCAATGCCATGGTTATGGATGAGTGACCCACAGCCTAGCCTCTGACTCTGCTTAGCTTATTTTCCTCTGTTTTGTGTGTTTTCAGTGACTACTTTCAAACATTCTCAGGAGTTATAAGCTTCACCTGTGTCTTCATCTTCGGTTAGTGAATAATTTCTGTGGATGTTGTCTTTCAGAAAATGTCTGTTTTTATTAACTTGACATGCTGAACCTTCTGGGGAATGAGGTTATCTGCCTTACATGACATGACTCTATTATGATCACATCAGGCTAGAGTACAACCAGAACATGACATCACCTTCAGATTATAGTACCACCATGACCCGTGGCCAAGAGTACCATAGTAACATCCTGATCAGGATCAGGCTAGAGTACCACAGGGACATCATGCAATTATTACATTAGAGTACCACTGTGACCATATGACCAACATCAGGGTAGTGGACCACAGTGGCGTTAAAGCACAGCTATGCCCTCATGATCACTACCAATTTAGGGTAACAGCAGTTTCATTTATGTGACGGTTTGCTAACAAAACAAAAACAAAATATGAAAAAACAAACAAAAAAAAAGCACCATTATCCCGACTTATCTCCTTTCCTTTTCCTATTCCCTATTTGGATTTTTGATGGAAAGCATTGGGGGTAGAAGATTTTTTGTTTTTTAGAACAATGCATACCGTTTGTGATATTCTATATGCTAAAAATATATGCTAGTCATTTTCATATGGGTCTTCTTTCTTTTCTTAACTGTCTTGCCGGGGACTGGGTGGGATGATCATCTACCAACTTGTCAGTCAATCAGTGTAAACTCCAGAGGTTATCGGTGGAGAGAAGTTTTTCTGCTTCTGTCATTTGTGCTGTCTCTAACTGCCTCCCAAACTCTGTTCCATGTCCAATAGCTCCAACACAGAGGTGAGTCTGTCAGTGGATTGAGCCTTCCAGTCACTCATAGGGAACCATCCTTCTTCCTTGTAAAGCTCTCACCATGCTGAACCCTGACCATGCTGTCTGTACCTCCCACCCCTGCCCACATGTCAATATTTTGTGTCCTCTGCCCATATGGACAGAGGACTTTTTGTGCACAGTAGTTAATGAAGAGGAGCTAATTTCTACTGGTGTTTTCTGCTGACTCTCCACATTTCATACCTAGCCAGAAGAATTCCATTCATGAACAAATATAAGGCTTCTTAAAACAGAAAGAAGAGAATGACTGGTAACACACTCATGTTTTGAACCTAGATAAGTACAAATAAGACTGTATTTTAACCCTTTCACTGTTCTTCATTAAGGATGTTGATTTGTGTCAATAACTCCTTAATGCCATAGTTCCTCATCTGTACCCTCAAGGAGTTATCAAAACTAAATGAAATAATGCAAGAGATGATAAGGCAAGGGATTAGGATGGTGGGGCTAGAAAGATGGCTCAGAGACTAAGAACACTGGCTACAATTCCAGAGGACCTGGGTTTGATTTCTAGCACTCACATGGCAGCTCACAACTGCCTGTAACTTCAGTTCTAGGCATCTGACTTCTTCTTCTGGCCTCTGTGGACACTTACACACATGGTGGCATATACTCACACAGACACACAGACACTTAAATATTTTTCAAAACAAGATGAGGATGGTTCACAGAATGTAAGAACTACCATAGAGTGCTAGATACAACAGTTCTTACATTTCTCTGAAAATAGCTCTGAAAAGAGCTGAGTTCTGACTTCTTTGGGCATGTATTTAAGTGTGCATGTATAAGTGTACATGTGCCCGTTTACAAATTTGCAGAAATTAAAGGGAGAAATACGAATTAAGCGCTGCATCTGCTACATGCAGAACTTGCACTGAATTTCTGTAAGATGTATGAGAAAGAAGATCTACAAAGGTGGCAAAGTGTCTTAGAGAAGCTCTAAAGGGCGCACATCTGGAGCTCTGTATCAAATTTCCACTTATCTTAAATGTTATCTACATAAAAATTTTAAATTTTTATGAGTATAGATTACAGAGAGATGATAATAGAAAGACTGACAGAGTGTGGATAGATATATAGACAGATACATAGATACATACATAGATACGTAGACACATAGGTAGTTACATAGATAGACACATAGATACATAAATAGACTCCTTCAGCAATGTTGCGCAATAAGCCAACTTTCTACTGGGAGAACATTAGCAAATCAAATCACAATTTAAAAAAATATTGCCATCAAGCTGCATAATTGAAAGAAAAACTTGTTCTAATGACTAAGAAGATGTGGAAAACATCTGAACTGTGAGACTTTTCCAGGCCTTGGCCAGGACAGAGGAGGCTTCTAAGAGATGGCTGCAAGATTGCTGACAACATGGAATATTCGGTGTAATAGTGTTGTTTCCCTATCCCCAAGAGAGCTGTGCTCTTGGTAGAATTCTGCAGGGACCTGTGCCTCAGAAAGGTAGTCTATTTACAGCAGGTAATTCTTATCTAGGGACTTCTGCTATGGGCATTTTGGAGACAAGATCTTTTCCTTCCAGCAAACATCATTAGGCTTTTTACCCAGAGGTCCTGTGGGCAAGAAAATGAGAGCAGGTGACCTGCTTCTTAACTTGGGATGTTGCTACAGTAACACTAAATGAATTCACTGCTTTCTGGTTGAAGCAATTGTTACTATGCTCTGGTAAATTTTAATATTTCAGGTTGCCTTCCCATGCACATTACGGAATGATGAAAATCAAGTCTGTAAAGTAAGCAAGTGAATGTTGTTGCCTCTGAGTTAAAACAAAGAAACTGAGCTTCCAAGAAAATGGAGTGTATCATGTCAGATTTCTAGTGTTCATAAGGCTGTCTCCGAGACTCAGCTCAAGGCTCACTCTCACTGGAAAAGTTAGACAGTGTTATTCTCTCACGGTGGCTCCCACCTCATGTTCTTTCCCTGTAATGCAAGCATGACTGTGCTATCTGTTTTCCCATTTAGATAGTTTGACCTAAGTCAATGGTCCATGAGAAAGATCCTTAATTTTCTGGACAGATTTAACAAAGAACACAAAGAAATCATTAATGTTTTCTAAAACTGTGGTTGGGGGTCATTGTTATTAAAGTAGGTTGAGGTCACCCTGTTCAAGCAAACACACAGTTCCTTCCTAAGGACACAGACACTATCAGTAATGAATGCTTTAGCTTAACTTTAATCTTAAAAGGTAACTCTCTTAAGGAAGCTTTGTTTACAGTTTCATGTGTTATTGTGTAAGAAAAGACTGCCCTGATTGTTAAGAGGTTCTTAAGGGAATGAAAGGAATGGGAAGGTGATTGAGGAAGCCTCCTAGGCCTTGGAACTTAAAGGCCTTCAATGACTTCCCTATCTGGGAGGGATTGCTTCACTCTTGGCCTCTCAAAGGTACACTCACATTTCAAGATTGCATCAGCACACTGAGCAGCACAGGAAACTGTTGGCAAAGTAAGATGAGGAAAGGGAACTATTATGAAAATTAAAAAATAAGAAAACTTGACTTCCCCCAAATAGCTTAAGAGCTTAAGCAAAGGTGAGGAACAAATAAAAATGCATATTTATTAGTACACATTCTTATTGCTAAACCTCCCCTAGGCTGAAGAAACCATTGATCACCACCAACATTATCAAATGAAATTGCTTTGAGTCACAATAAAATTATTCATTTGATTTTCAAATAAACCCACATATCTTTGTCACTTCTTTGTACACTTTTCCTTGATAGAATTCACAGGGAACTCAGACTGTTACTCTTAGAATATCTTTGCCTAAAGGAAAACACTGATAATTATGAGCACCGATTGAACAAAGACTAGTCTGCATGAGCTTTGCCAAAGAAGGTAGTCACAAACTTTGAGCTGTTCTCTAGGAAAGGAAGTGACAACTGCAGGATAATAATTAAAATTAAAGTTCTAAGAATGGAAAGAGCAGTTTTAATCATCAGGAAATTGCAATCTCAATATCCTAACGATGTTCAATATTTAAATAACATCATTTTTGGATCTAATGAAGTGTTTGCAATATTTAATTGAATCACAATTTTCTCTTAGAAAAAATAAAGCCCTTTCAAATATACATTATCATCAATTATATAATAGTTCTAAAGTTAAAGTTTGCCTTAAAAAAAAAAGACAAATCAACCATTAAGATTGTGAGGCGCTGGAGAAAAGGAGCAGCAGTAAAGAGAGCATACTGCTCTTGTAGAGGACAAAGTTCAGTTCCCAGCACCACGGTCAAGCTGCCTGTAACCCCAACAGATACTGTCTTATGTCCTTCATGGGCACTATATTCTTGTGAACCATTCATCAACGCAGCTTCACGCTACACTCATGTGAACCAACCATCAGCACAGACCCACACTATACACATAATGAAAAATAAAAACATAGGCTGGAGATATGGCTTAAGGTTACGAGACTCTTCTGCATTTGCCAAGGACCTTGGTTTGTTCCCCAACACCCAAATGATGACTCACAACTGTCTGGAATGCTAGTTCTAGGAAATCTGGTGCACATCCTTGTGCTTCCTGAACCCCACACACACATATGGAGTACTCACATGCATGAAGGAAAAAGGCTCATGCACAAAACATAAATAAATCTATTTTTTAAAAAATAGAATCTTTAAAAATATTTTAAGAGTGATAGGTAGCTAAGAAAACCTGCATGGAGTTGCCTGAACAGGTCTGTGCTGGTTCTGTAGAATCCAGACCAGCACAAAAGTGTGGAAACTGTACTGGTGGATGACATGCAAGAGTTTTTCAGGAGTACAATATTGGTCTGAACTACTGGTCAATCTTTCCTCCCATTCAGAAATTTGTTATCTTGAAATGCAAGCTGAGAATTAACACTCATGTTCAGTCCCATAAACTGAACAAAAATGGCCATTGTTAATGAGAAATGCTTAAAATAGGTGTTAAATTAGAGGTACTCATGATTCTTTGGTACATTTGGTTGTTTAGTAAGAGCTTCATAAACAACATTTCCACATTAAGTGAGAGTAGGATTGTATTTAATTCATAAATGACATTGTTAAAGCAATAAGGGTCTTCATTGTTTCAAGATGAACTGATTAAAGAGAATATATTTTGGTCTTTTTGTATATATATGAAATTTTCTGTTGTTCCAATTGAATTGAATTTTAATAAATTTTCCCTTCTCAAACTGCTTTTCTAAAAACATTCAGTGTTTGAAATATGAAATGCATTGATGTGAGGTTAAAGGAAAGCATAGGGTGATCTTCTTCAGTGGTGGCGTGGGTGCTATATATCCAGGATTCCTGTGCTCTGAGTTTTCTACCCCTCAGCCTGGGCTATGGGGCAACCTATCTGTTTAGAGAGAGTCTAACACAGTCCGAAAACTTGTTTTCAGTGACATGTATAGTCAGTAACACATGAAACCATTACAGATTATTTAGACTCTCTATGTAATATAACCCTTTGTTTCAAAAAGAATAAGTATGCAATTATACTTAAATGCTTTTACAACAATCATCATGAGACCTTTTTAATATTCCCAATTTGTCTTGGTCATAGTAAAAAGGGCAGCCTTCAAAGTATTTAACAATGGTCTAGGATAACATAAGAAGAAATAACTGGATTATTTAAATTGTGGATCAAAGATGAATACAAAATGTTTAGTCAATAATCTTTCTGTTATTAAAAAAAATACCCTTAAAACTACTTTAAGGTTCCATACTCTACCCAAGCAAAGTAAAAGTTTGTTTTTATAAATTTTGGTTGGGTACTTGCTGTGTTCTAAGCACTGTGCTAAGTGCTGGGAATTTAGCACAAAATAAAATCTCTGCTCTCTTGAAACTATATTCCTCTATGTGGTAGTAAGGAAAGAAGAGATGCACATAAAGGTGTGAGAAGAAATATTGAAGAAAAAAATTAAGCCAGCACGAGTCAAGAAAAGAGAATGGATGCTAGAAAAGTAGAGTGACACAAGAACATATAGAGAATCAAGACATTGTAGAAATATGGAAATGTGCTGTGAGGATGGCTAAAAAAAAAGAGTGCCTCCTGCAGAGGAAAAACAAAGCATCTGACTGATGCAGGAGTGAACTTGGCATGTTTGGGGCACAGAAGTGTGAAAAAATGAGTGAGATAAACCAGATACAAGTTTAGAGTCAGCTGTGTTCTACAGAGTACCAACAGCCATTTTAAGATGTTAGCTTTGGTCTCCACAGGACTCTAGCCTTGACCTCTGAATGAAATGTAAAGAGGCACTGTGAGGAAGTAAGTTTTGGAGCTTTCTGACTTATCATATCCTTGGGTGGAAATAAAAATTTCGCCAAGTTTCAAATGTTGTTATCTACCATTTTTTTTTCTTTCCTCTGTTTCTTTTCTTTTCCTTCCTTCTCTTTTGTGTATGGACAAATCGTTTCTTCAAAGGCTTGAGGGTGTGGAGTGTTGAACGCAGCCATGTGATTGGAATCTCTCGGCCAGTGAGATCGTTCTGGCCGCTTCCCTAAACAAAAGGAGTTTATATCTCTCATGACCCTTTCTTGCATCATAGAATAGACAGGATCATCTGGTAAATCCCCCAACTTGTACATTTCTAACAGTCAAGTAGGTCTGAAAGAGAGAGATTTTCTTCTAGACTCTACAATAGTCTCCTTTATGAGGTTCCAGTGATACATGTAATAGGAAACCTGGACCAGTTAAGAAAAATAGTCTTATTCAAATAATATATAATAGGATCCGGGAAATTGTAGAACTAAGAACATGCAGTGTTCTAGGGGCAACAGAGTTCTCCCAGTCTTTGTTCCGCATGGAAAGGTATACCCACCTCTAACCCCTATCTTCTCATTAGTCCATTGGAGGAATGATGAGGACCTCACAGAGTTGTGGTAATGAGCTAAAAAAAGTGTTAACAAAGTGATTCTGCTAAATGGTCACTCTTAATGAGTGATGCCTTAGAAAAGTTTGAAATATACCATCCATTACTCATTAGAGAATGTTCTACCTTCCAATTATATTGTAGAGTGACATTCTTTCCCAGAAAAAAAAAAAAGGTATCTTAAAATTTGAAACTTCTAGAGGAAGATGAGAATCTGATGGAAAAAGCCCCATTAAATCACAGGCATCTGGTGAGAGTTGCCAGGAGTATGGAGACTGTTTTCAAGCTGAAATTCACCTCTACAATGACTATTTGATGTGAGAATTGAGTAGACACTGCTTGGCTTCAGCATCTGCCTTTTGTCAGGTAAGCAACATGTTGCTGACCAGGGAGCATAATTCTTAGTGGTTTTGCTCTAATACAAGAATACAATCTGAACAGTTAGTTAGAGCCTAAAATTAAAGGCAATGCACACAGGATAAAAACAAAAACTGTTAATTCCCTTTGCAGATCATATTTTTCTTTTCCATCAAATGACAATCTAACAATAAATGTTCCTGAATGTCTTTTCAGAGTTTGGTTATCTATATGAAGAAGTGCCAGGGGCTAGAGAGATGGCTCAGAGGTTAAAAACACTTTCTGTTCTTCCAACGGTCCTGAGTTCAGTTCCCAGCAACGACATGGTGGCTCATAATGATATACCGTAAGATCTGGTGTGCAGGCAGAATGTTGTATAAATAATAAATAAATCTTTTAAAAAATAAGTAAATAAAAAATAAAATTAAAATAAAGTGCCAGAATTACACAGGTCCTGCTAGCCTGTAAAACCAGAAGATATGATTTGATAGTGAATACATTCTGTTCTCTTGACTTTTTTTGAGTGAATTATCATAGGAACCCTTTAATTCTGTGTATAGTGAAAATAAGCAGGTGCTATAATGGGCGATAGGAGAAGAAAAAAGAAATCCAACCTTCAAAAGTCAAATACACACCCAAGACATTTTGCTTTAATCCTTCACGCTTTGCTTCTGATTACTTCCAACTCAGATAACAGATATCAATTTTCAGCTAAGTACTTAACTCCTCTGGTTTGCTTTCACATGTGGACCTCCTTAAAAACCCTATGATGAAAAATGTCTCCACAAGTCTCTTGGAAAGCTGTATTCTTGGAGATTTTACACGGCTTTCCATTCCAAACACTACACTAACCCCAAAGCACTGTCTCTTGCTTATGCCTTTTCCCAACCAGTGCCTATCATGAAAGTGCAAATGAGAGGGGGGGAGAAAAACAAGTTCCTTGTACCATTTCTTTATAACACACTAAGTATGTTAGTGTACTTAACTAAAACAGACAACTCTTCAATATGATTAGCTTATAACAATAAATTACAATTAAAATAGACTTGAGTAAAATATTGTGACATATCCCATATATTATATAAAGGAAGAAAACTAAAATTCCTGGAGAACTCTCAATACATGATTCAAATCTCAGTGACTAAGACTACAGGAAGACATTATCCATGACCACTGCATAATGAAAGTTTATTGGCTCAGAAACTGAAGCACCTTCCCAAGTCATGGTATTGGTTACATAAAGAGTGAATGTAATATTCACTGGTCATTCTTATTCTTGTAAATGTAATTTTTCAAAGCAATTATGAAACATGTATCTCAATAAAAACCTTTCATCAAATTTATTGAGAATGTGTATTGAGAATGAGATATTAAATAGAACAAATATGTCAGTGGTAAAATATAGATAAAGCCAATGGTACAATTTACTCTTCAGCAATATTTAGGTAGAAAATAGAAATATTACTGCCAAAACTAAATTTTATGGAACAGATTTGCAGAGCCAGTTTACAATTTTTAACTGAAAATTTGTTCTGACTGTCAATCCCACATTCCTCTGCCCCTCTGCCAAGCTACCATTCTAGTCTCTGATTTTTTATTCCTTAGTTTTTAAGTTTACTTATTCTCAACTTATCTGCATTGGTGTTTTTTCTGCATGCATATCTGTATGAAGGGAGCAGATCTTGGAGTTACAACAGTCGTGAACTTCCATGTGAGTACTGGAACATGAACACAGGACCTCTGGAAGAACAGTTAGTGTCCTTAACTTCTGAGTTATCTCTCCACTCCAGACCACCCTCCAGTCTCTGCTCTTAGTTGGACATTTTAGAGTTCATATATGGTCACAATGATGACTGCTTTAGTTTGCTTAACATGTTTCCTGTATCTATCTCTGCGTTTAGAAAATGAACAATATATCCATTTTTATATTTTTATTAATTACAGTTTATTCACTTTGTATCCCCCCTGTAGCTCCCTTCTTCCTCCCATCCTCCTTTCCTCTTCTTCACCCATGCCCCTCCACCAGTCCACTGACAGGGGAGGTCTTTCCCCCTTCGTTCTGCTCCTATTCTATCAGGTCTCATCAGGAGTGGCTGCACTGTCTTTCTCTGTGGCCTGGTAAGGCTCCTCCCCCCTCAGGGGGAGGTCAATAAGTTCATGTCAGAGACAGTCGCTGTTCCCATTACTATGGAACCCACTTGGACACTGAACTGCCATGGGCTACATCTGTGCAGGGGTTCTAGGTTATCTCCATGAACAGTTCTTGGTTGGAGTATCAGTCTCAGAAAAGGCTCCTGTGCCCAGATCTTTTTTGTTCTGTTGCTCTCCTTGTGGAGCTACAGTCTTCTCCAGGTCTTACCCACTTCTTTCATAAGACTCCCTGCACTCTGCCCAAAGTTTGGCTATGAGTCTCAGCATCTTCTTTGATACCCTGCAAAGGCCAGAGTCTTTCAGAAACCCTCAATGGAAGGCTCCTATCTTGTTCCCTGTCCTCTCTCTCTTCTGATGTCTATCTTCTTTGCCTTTCTGAATGAGGATAGAGCATCTTAGGTAGAGTCCTCCTTCTTGATTAGTTTCTTTAGGTGTACAGATTTTAGTATGTTTATCCTATATTATATGTCTAATATACACTTATGAGTGAGTATATACCCTGTGTGTCTTTCTGCTTCTGGGATACCTCACTCAGGATGACCTTTTCCAGTTCATTTGCCTGCAAATTTCATGATTTCCTTGTTTTTAATTGCTGAGTAGTATTCAATTGTGTAAATATACCACAATTTCTGTATCCATTCCTCAACTGAGGGGCATCTGGGTTGTTTACTGCTTCTGGCTATTAAAAATAAAGCTGTTATGAACATGGTTGAGCAAATGTCCTTGTTGTATACATGAGCATCTTTTGGATATATGCCTAGGAATGGTATAGCTGGATCTTGAGGTAGCACTATTCCTAATTGTCTGAGAAAGCACCAGACTGATTTCCAAAGTGGTTGTACAAGTTTACGTTCTCACCATCAATGGAGGAGGGTTCCCCTTTCTCCAGAACCTTTTCAGCATTTCTTGTCTCTTGAGCTTTTGATCTTAGTCATTCTGATGGGTGTAAGGTGAAATCTCAGGGCCGTTTTGCTTTGCATCTCTGATGGCTAAGGACGTTGAGCATCTCTAAGTGTTTCTATGCCACTCTATATTCTTCTACAGAGAATTATCTGTTTAGCTCTGTACCCCATTTTTTGGTTTTGGTTTTTAATATCTTTTTTAACTTTTATTAATTATACTTTATTCAATTTGTATCCCCCCATAAACCCTTCCCTCTTCCTCTCCTAATCCCACCTTACCTCCTACTTCTTCACGCATGCACCTCCCCAAGTTCATTGATAGGGGAGGTCCTCCTCTCCTGCCTTCTGATCTTAGTCTATCAGATCTCATCAGGAGTGGCTGCATTGTCATTTTCTGTGGCCTGATAAGGCTGTTCCCCCCTCAGGGGGAGGTGATCAAAGAGCAGGCCCAATCAGTTTATGTCAGAGGCAATCCCTTTTCCCATTACTATAGAACCCATCTGGACACTGAACTGCCATGGGCTACATCTGTGCAGGGGTTCTAGGTTATCTCCATGCATGGTACTTGGTTGGAGTATGAGTCTCTGAAAGACCCCTGTTTTGAAATTTTCTCGTTCTGTTGCTCTCCTTGTGGAGTTCTTGTCCTCTCCAGGTCTTACTATTTCCCTCTTCTTTCATAAGATTCTATGCATTCTGTCCAACAGTTGTCCATAAGGTGGATGATAATGTATTTTCTATCTATAGAATTCTGCATCTATTCATCATTGATAGTCATTTCAAATTATGTCTTATATTAATGATACTTCAGTGACTATATAGTGTAAATATCTCTATCTTAGAATTACTGTTGTGTGGTGAAAATCCATAACTAAAAACAAGTTTAGGAGGAAAGAATTTATTTGGCTTTACATATCTCTTATCACAGTCTATTGATGGATGTCAAGACAGAAACTCAAATATGGCAGGAAACTGAATGCAGGAGATGATAGAAAGACCATGGGAGAATGTTGCTTACTGGCTTGCCCCTCATGTCTTGCAGAGGCTGCCTTCTTAGAGTACCCAGGGCTGGGTCTTCCCATCAATCACTAATCAAGAAAATTCCCTTTTGGCTTGCCTTTAGCCCATTCTTAGGAAGACAATCAAGTAAGGTTCCTTCCTCTTGTGTACTGTTTATGTCAGTTTGACATAGAACTAGCCATCACAACGTCTTTGAGAATAATTAATTGTATTTTTAATATATTCCACTATATGTCTTACTTTCAAGAGCATACAGAAGTACTATGTTTAATTTTGAGGTCCTTGCAGATTCATTTCCATAATGGTTATACTAGTTTGACTGTCATATGTGCTTTCTTTTCTACATACCACTGACAAATGTTTTATTTGTTCTGACATGTGGGAGGTTATATAGTGTTGTAGATTTAATATTCATTCCATGATGATTAGTGATGTTCAGGATATTCTATAAACTTCTTGGGTACTTGTACATCTTGTTTGGAAAAATATATATCTTTGCATTTTAGCTATTTATTTTGTTACTATTATCCGTGTTGCTTACTTCTTGGATATTAACACCTATCATAATTTTGATGTGCAAATACCTACACCTATTCCATATGTCAGTGTTGATTAGGCTCTAAGTTTTCTCTTCAGCATATGGACATGATATGCACCTTTTATAAATATCATTTAACTTGACTTTCATATATTTGTATTATTATTAGGAAACAAAAAATGTAAGAAACCTTTAAAACATGGACCTAAGTTAATGTTAGAAGAATAAAATTGCAGGATACAATTGCAAAAGAAATGTAAAGACACTTCTGTAATTTAAATTATAATGAAATGAAATGGTAGTCCTAATTTGGAAAATAAAACAAAAGAACAACTTTGTTTACAATAAGAAAAGATAATTCAATACAGAAAAAATATCTTTGAATCAGAGGAAATAGCTCCCAAATATAATAAATAATTAAGGACTCAAATTCCCATTAATGGAATTTATATGTATTTACTGTTAAGATCATTTAGACTACTGAGTGTTAAAGTTCTAATATTGGAAATAATCAGAATTCATTCTGGCTAGATAGATGTAACTGTACAATATCAAATAAAAATGAGAAATATTATATACTTAATTTGTAGAAAGATTGATCTAAAATTCTAAGCTCTTTGTGATGTTTCCTGTTGTCCTCATGATTTCAAGTAAATTTATGAGTTAGAACATTCCCATTTCTCAGATTATTAGACATTAATTAAGATGTATCAGTATATAGATAGGTAATAACCTCCAATTTTTAGACTGTAGGTAATGCAAGTTGCTCCATTAACTCAGAAAAACAGCCTTCAGTTTTAAACAGTTGTTCAAGTTATTTCTTGATGATGACCTCCCTGGAGAGCATTTATTTTCAAATGACTAAATTCAACGCTCAACCTAAAGATTAACATAGCTATAAAGCCATTAACATTAACATAGCTCAGGATAAGTACTGAGCCTCCCTATCTACACGTTCTTGTCCACAAGGAAGATCTTTGTCTCAAACTAAGCAGTTCACTGTGATGTGTAGATACTTCACAGTCCATTAATTCCTAAAACCCACCATTGTTATTATCACACCTTTGGGAAGTTTGGAAAACTGGCATTTTCACAATATCAGGTTGACCTTGGAGTAACTTTTGTAAAATATAAGTATTATTCTGCACCATTTATAACCCAGTACTAAATTCAAAATACTGCAGAATGTCTCAATGTTGGTAAATCACAGAATTGATATGTTTATGTTTTCCATTTTTACCAAGAACAAAATATATTGAAGTTCACGATAAATCAATTGAGTTTGGGAAAAGGAAACTCAAGAAACACTATCTTATTTACCCTACACTGAGAATAAAGGGTGTGAATTTTGTGGAAATTTTATTACGGAATAGTTAATGGCAATAGCTCTAGCTACAGTATATCACTAAGTTTAGTTAAGCATTCGCCAATAATTCCTTTCTTTTCAGTCTGGACCATAAAAGAGATTTTGTTTTATTAAAATTCCCTATTTGTGTACTCAGTACTGCAATGAGCAGGATAATTTCCTTTCTATTCCCTCTGGCTATCTGAGCTTTGCAAGTCTAAAGCTGGGATTGGGATTTAATAACAGTTTGACTTAGATTTGCTTTCTTACAGTTACTTCCTATTGACGGGGGGTAAGGCAAAGCAAGGTCCCTAAGACATAGTTATGACTCTCTCCCTTATCTTTTTACCCCTTGCTCAAACATTTAAAATTGCATTCTCTAATCTACACTCACTTAGGTAAAGTAAACTTTTGAATCTATAAAGCAATGAGGAAGCAGCAACATGAAAACAGTAGCTAACATGAACTCAGAAGAAGAAGAGGGAGGGAGGGTGGGATTGGGAGGGGATGAGGGAGGAGGCTACAGCTGGGATACAAAGTGAATAAACTGTAATTAATAAAAAAATAAATCAATTAAAAATAAAACATTAAAAAGAAAAGAAAACAGGACCTGGGACACTCCCAGTAGTTTTGTCACTGTAATAAGGGGCACTCTGAAGGGCAGGCCACAGAACGGGTCCATCTTGCCCAAATGCAAGGTTGAAGCCTCTGTGCCATTGCGGCAATGCATTCATCTTTAGTTGCACTTGGCTTTGTTGCCTTGTCTCACAATGCTGATTTATTTCTAGGAAACCTTGTCATGAAAATGAAGAATGTATTTGGTCCCTTGAAAAATGTGACTACTTTTCCCACAGTTCCTCTTACAGGCTAAGCCTGCAGAGCTGGTGACCTTGCTTGCATTACTCCATGTCAGTAGGAAGTAACTATAAGGAGGGACTATAGACTTTGCCCTGACTTGTCTTATTGATATAATTCATTTAAACTACCCAAGGGTATGAAAAGGGCTTCTAGGTACTCCAGAGTGTCACAGCCATCAGGAGAGTATGATCTTAATGTGACTATGTACTGGGTCATGGACACAGGTTGATTTTTAAGATGTAAGCATTTAAATATCAAATACTAGACTCCTGTCTGCTCATAATAGAAGTAGATTATCATAATCTACATTTTCAGGCATATTCCATTATTTTACAGGGTCTTTGTTAAAACCACTCTGCTTGTCATCCATCCCAATTTCAGAAAGACGATTAATAAATACTTGTCTGTCATGAAAACAAACACACAAAGACCTTTCAAGTGCTCCTTCAGCTGGAAGTGCCTTTGAATGATCATGACCTACTGAAGAAGGCCAGCTTGCTTTCATTCTACCACTCAGAAGCTATTAAAACTCTGTGGAAAAATAGGAAGCCAAAGCTCTTGGCAATCAGGGAAGTTAGGACTGGAGGCCTCAGTGTTCCCAACAGCATCTGTCTGGGAAAGTCACTGTCTCCAAGTTCATTTCCACAGGGACATTAGTAGAAGTACCTCTGCTGAGAACACACTGCTGACTCACGCTCTGCGTGAGGCTCACAGCATGCACCTGCCACTCCTCCTATACCTGCCATGTCCTTGCAGGTACCTACTGCATTTCTACCAATTTTATTATCCTTTATTACAAAAATTACACCGGGAAGAGGCACTTACTCACCGGGAAATGTGCAGAGGTCCTCTTTCTACTGGGTGGCCATGTCTAGCCTTGCATGTGCCTGGTTTTAGTATAGCTTGTTTTGCTGTGTTTGGTTAATGTCCCTGGGAGACATGCTCTTGTCTGAGGGGAGGTAGTGAGAATATGGGGGAAGGGAAGCATGGAGGGTGGCTTGTGGATGCTGAGAGGAGGGGAAGAGAAAACATCTGTCCTCAGGATGTAATATATGAGAGAAATTGATTTTTAATTTAAAAACAAATCCAATAGATCAAATTTCCAAGGCAAAGGGGCTGTATTTAAACTCTCTGAAATAATTTTTAATAGTAATAAGCTTATTAAAGCTATGCTTTGTGTTCATTTTCCATTCAGTTCTTTTTTTTTCTACCCATAAGAAATCTGTCAATTGGATGAAAAAGAAAACAAGTAACAGGACGGGCCTACCACAGAGGGCCTTTGAAAAATTGTACCTAGCAGTGTATCAAAGCAGATACTAAGACTCATAACCAAATCTTCTGCAGAGTGCAGGAAATCATAAGAAAGAAGGGGGAGTTAATATGACCTGGAGAGGAAAGGAGCTCCACAGGTACCAAATATATCTGGGCACAGGGGTCTTTTATGAGACTGTTTCTCCAACCAAGGACCATGTATAGATTTAACCTAGAACCTCTGCTCGGATATAGCCCATGGTAGCTCAGTATCCAAGTGGGTACCCTAGTAAGGGGAGGAGGGACTATTTCTGACATGAACTCAATGGCAGACTCTTTGACACCCCCCCTAAGGGGGGAAGCAGTCCTGCTAGGCCACAGAAGAGGACTTTGCAGCCAGTTCTGAAGATACCTGATAAACCAGGGTCAGATGAATGGGAGGAGGTCCTCCCTTATCAGTGGACTTGGAAAGGGCCAGGAAGGGAATGAGGGAGGGAGGGTGGGATTGGGATGGAATGAGGGAGCAGGATACAGCTGGGATACAAAATTAATAAACTGTAACTAATATTAAAAAATAAAAAAAATAAAATTAAAAATAAAAATTAAATAAAAAATAAAAAATAAATCTGTCAGATGTTTTCATAGCTAAGTCAGTCTCTGAATGTTTAAATGCATATCCTGGATCACTGAACAGTGTAAAATGATGAAAACTATAGCAATGAACTTTCTTTAAGTTTTACTCTCATGTAGCAATTGACAATAAAATTAATATTATAATAGAATTGAAGGCTACGGTTTAGAATGACATTATGTGACAAAAATTAAAATTCTTAAATATCAAGTTTTCTCAGTGTTGATACTTAATTTTTATAGCTGACCAAAATTCACTTCAATTACTGAATGGACTGCTTTATTTCTCATTTAGGTTAACAAGGGAAATAAAAGCAACAAAACACATTGTGTATGTATTGGGTTTAAATGATTAATTATTTTTATGATACTTTTTGTAAATTTTCCAACAGTATAATTTTTATGAAGTAATAAATTTTATGTGTTTTTTTACCACAAAAAGGGATGGATAAATTGAAGAAAGTATAAACCTTTATATATTTTTTATTTTTATTATTAGTTACATTTTATTAATTCTGTATACCAGCTGTCTCCCACTCCTCATTCCCTCCCCAACCCCACATTCCCTCCCTTATCTCCTCCCTGTCTGTTTCCTAGTCCACTGATGGAGAGGACCTCCTCCCCTTTCATCTGACCCTGTTTTATCAGGTATCTTCAAGACTGGCTGCAAAGTCCTCCTCTATGGCCTAGCAGGACTGCTCCTCCCTTAGGGGGGTGGGGAGGTCAAAGAGCCTGTCATTGAGTTCATGTCAGAAATTGTCCCTGTTCCCCTTATTAGAGAAAACCAATTGGATACTGAGCTACCACAGGCTTCATCTGAGCAGAGGTTCTAGGTTATATACATACATGTTCCTTGGTGCAGTATCAATCTCAGAAAAAATCCCTGTGCCCAGATATATTTGGTCTTTGTGGAGCTCCTATCCTCTCCACGTCATACAAATTCCCCCTTCTTTCATAAGATTCCCTGCACTCTGCTGAAGGTTTGGTTATGAGTCTTAGTATCTGCTTTGATACACTGCTAGGTAGTCTTTCAGAGTCCCTCTGTGGTAGGCTCCTGCCCTGTTACTTGTTTTCTCCTACTCCCAATGCCCATCCCATTTGTCTCTCTAAGTGAGGGTTGATCATCTTATGCCAGGTCCTCTTTCTTGTTTATCTTCATTAGGTGTATAGATTTCATTATGTTTATTATATCTTATACGTCTATATAAGTGAGTATATACCATGTGCATGTTTTTCCTTCTGGGATACCTCACTTAGAATGATCTTTTCTAGATCCCACCATTTGCCTACAAATTTCATGATTTCCTCATTTTTGATTGCTGAGTGTAAAAATACCACAATTTCTGTATCCATTCCTCCATTGAGGGACATCTGGGTTGTTTCCAGGTTCTGGCTATTACAAATAAAGCTGCTGCAAACATGGTTGAGCAAATGTCCTTGTTTTGTATTTAAACAAAAAACATGCTATAAGTTGAATCTATGTTTGCTCAAGGACAATCAGGGAAAATTAGTATTTTTTTCTCATGAGATAATTGATACTAGCTTTAAGTAATTGAATGTTAAGACTCTGGACAGTTCTGGATGGATGTCTCCTGCAAAAACAGGTAAAAATCACTGTCTTCACCAGAAACAGTTGGCTGCTTTCCATTAGCATTTTTAATCCAAAGGAAGGCCATTTACAATTCAAAGAACTCATTAAATTAGATAAGAGGACTTACCTTCTTTTACCATGACTTTAGGAATACATATTTGCAATCTGTTAACTGTGCTTAATACTTCCTTACTAGCATATTTGTGTAAGTGCAGCAGATAGGTATAAGTTTGGGTAACAAACTGAAAACTTGAATGAAGTTTTGCAAAAAATATGATTTCCCTAGCTGTCCCTTGAATCTTCTATTTGTGTAATTATACAATGTGTTTTTACTTGCAAACACGTGTCTTCATGGCCATTTAAATATGAGTCGGTCAAATCCTCACACGTAAGTTAAAAACATTTTTCAAACTCTCCAACTATATGGATTTTGTTTTATTTTGGAATGTTATACTTAATATAGAATTATCAATAACTCATTTAAGTATAAAAAGATTTTTATCTGAACAATAACATACTTTTAAACATTACAGTATTAATATAATTAGTACACTTAACATTTTCAATTATTTAACACATGAGAGAGTAAATCAATTGAAGAAATGTTATCAAATAGTTAAATATGGCTCAGATGCTGGAATCCATGAATCTTCACAAGATAGGAGAAACAATAATCAATTGCTACTAAAATCTAGCACTTATCTTTCTGATAGAAATCATTTCTTTTTTTCCTTTTTTTAAAATTTTTATTACAGTTTATTCACCTTGTATCCCAGATGTAGCTCCCTGACTTGTCCCCTCCCAATCTCACCCTCCCTCCTTCTTTTCTTCCCATGCCCCTTCCCCAGTCCACTGATAGGAGAGCTCCATCTGACCCTAGCCTATCAGGTCTCATCAAGACTGGCTGCATTATCTTCCTAATGGCCTGACAGGGCTGCCCCCAACTCAGGGGGAAGGTGATCAAAGAGCCAGCCACTAAATTCATGTCAGAGACATTCCTTGTTCTCATTATTAGGGAACCCACTTGGATACTGAATTGCCATGGGCCAAATCTGTACAGGGGTTCTAGGTTATCTCCTTGCACGGTTCTTAGTTGTAGTTGTCAGCCTCAGAAAAGTCCCTGTGCCCAGATTTTTTGGTTCTCTTGCTCTCCTGTGGAGCTCCTCTCCTCTCCAGGTATTTCTCTCTCCAGCTTCTTTCATAAGATTTCCTGCACTCTGCTAGAGCTATGAGTCTCAGCATCTGTTTTAGTACCCTTCTGGGTAGAGTCTTTCAGAGGCCCTCTGTGATAGGCTCCTGTCTTGTTCCTTGTTTTTACCCTCTTCTGATGTCTATCCCATTTTCCTTTCTTAATGAGGATTGGTCATCTTACTCAGGGTCCTCCTTCTTGCTTAGCTTCTTTAGGTATACAGATTTTAGTATGATTATTCTATATTATTTGTTTAATATCCACTTATAAGTGAGTATATACTATGTGATAGAAAGGATGTGGAGAAAGGAGAACACTCCTTCACTCCTGGTGGGAATGTAAACTTGTACAACCTCTTTGGAAATCAATCTGTTGCTTTCTCAGACAATTAGGAATAATGCTACCTCAAGATCCAACTATAGCACTCCTAGGCATATATCCAAAAGATGCTCAAGTACACAACAAGGACATTTGCTCAAACATGTTAGCAGCTTTATTTGTAATAGCCAGAAACTGGAAACAACCCAGATGTCCCTCAGTCGAGGAATGAATACAGAAATTGTGGTAAATTTACACAATGAAATAGTACTCAGCAATTAAAAAAAAAAAAAAAAGAAAGAAATCATGGAATTTGCAGGCAAATGGTGGGAACTAGAAAAGATCATCCTGAATGAGAAAACATTTGTTTTGAACCATTGTAAAAGCAAGCCTTGGGCTGAGAGAAGAGATGGATTGATGTGTCACTTTGCCCCTCAAGTTGCCTCTACTATACCTAGGTTCTCTACACTTGTGTTAAATTACACCCATGGAAAACCCCATGCCCTGCAGTAAATCTGTTGCATTCACTAGACTGTACTAACCGCCTTGGGAAAACAAGTCTGATGAATCACATATATTTGGAAATTAAAGTTTGTTTCATCTTGGGTTGTTCAAGATATAGTCACCATAATTAATGCTGCTAAACAAAGATGTTAGAAATTTTATAGAGAGTTTTAACACTGAGTCTTATAATAGAGCTCAACCTTGTTAGCTTTTCACATTCTTTCTTTTTCACAAGGTGTTGCAAACTCTGAAGAAAGTCTACTTTTTAAATTTTTATTTAAGTTTACTTATTTCATATCCTCCCAGTCCCGCTCTCCCTTCTCCTTTCCCTCTCCTTTTTACCCCAGAAAATGGGAGTTCCCCTTCTCTCCTCATTTTAACCTTTTTCAGCATATCAAGTCACAACAGAACTGAGTATATCTTCATACCCTAAGCCAGGCAAGGCATCTCTGCCAGGTAGAACTGATCCAAAAGCAGGCAATAGTGTCCATGTTAGAAAGAGCACCCCTTCCAGTTGCCAGGCTACCCATATAAAGACCAAGCCACCCATTGGCCACATAAGTGCTGGGTGCCTAGGTCCTGACCATGCATGTTCCATAGTTTATGTCTCAGTCTCTTCAAGCCCTCATGGGTCTGGGTTACTTGTCTCTGCTGGTCTTGTTGTAGGATTCTTGGTCCCTCCAGGTTCTTCCATCTTTTCCCTAACACTTCCATAAGACCCCTGGAATACAGACCCTAAGATGCTATACAACAAGGAGGTTCCAAAGGAGGGGACTGGAATGTTACTCAGAAGGGGAAATAGAATAGACAGTAGAGGTGGACGAAGGGAGGGAACTGGGCAGGAGATGGAATGGGGAGGGAAACCAGGGTGGAGATCAGATGTGGGAAAAACTGGGGTGGTAGATGAGAGGGCTGGAAACAAGATGGGAAACTTAGAGGGGACATCTTTTTGACAAGCTGGAAGCCTGCTACAGGGTAGACTCCTGGGAGGATGTGGGTGTGTCTCTAGCTGAGACTTCAAATAGAGTTGGACATGGAGACTGACGTGACCACCCCCCAGCCACGTAGGACTAGTAGAGGGAGGGGGAAACAACAATCCATCCACAAAACCTTTGACCCCCAAATTACGCTGCCTACAAGGAGTGCAGGGGGATAAAGAGAGAACAGAGATTGAGGGAGTGTCCAATCAATGATTGGCCCAAACTGAGACCCACCCCATGGTAGAGAACCAGCCCCTGACACAATGATGCTCTGCTATGTTTGAAGACAGGAGCCCAACATGACTGTCATCTGGGAGGCTCCACCCAGCAGCCGTTCAAGAAAGAAGCTGGAACTTGTAGCTAAGAAAGTCTACTTTTATGTACAAGTTGTTATTAATTCAGCTAAGCTCTCAAAGAGTCAGCAGCTTGAACCACTCTTTGATTATTTCCTGAGGAAAAGGACAACTTAATTCATCTTTGTAACCCCTGTACCTAGCATAACACCTGAGACCCAGTGAGTCCTCAATATTTGTTTTTTCAATAAAGAAGTAAATGTAAAAATCAGCAAATTAATAAGAAAACTGGCATTATACTCCATAAAAACAAAGCTTGTCTGTGTGTCAGAGATCTCCAATTATAATGGTGCAACTGTGAATTACTGCTGAATCAGCCTTAAGCATTTTCTCAATCAGATTTTGCTTACATAAACATTTTGCATAGAAATAGGCCCAAGTTGATACCACAACCTGCACAAGATAATCAGAAATAGTGTTATATTTAATCACTGTTTATATAAATGAATAAATACTTTTATATTTATGATCCCCCTAGCTAAAATGTATATTGCACTGGAAAATAGATAAAATTTTATAAATCTGTATGTGTCAAATATTTAAAGATCAATACATAATACATGTACACTCAGAATATACATTTAATAACAGATTCTGTTAATCATAAAGAATTTTGGGAAAGTGCGATGAATTATCACTATCTATCCCTCATTTTAGTAGCTACATAATATAGTAATAGAAAATATAGACTAATTATTTTGTACTGTAAGAAATAAAAGCTTAAATGACTCATTTTCTTGAGACTAAAATATGAAAATTTCTTGAGACTACAAGATGAAATAAGAGTTTAATGCATTCATAATTATTCTTTCTCCCAAATTACTGTTTCCTTAATTAACATGCAAAAACTGTTAGCCCCATAGGAGTATTCTAAAATTATTGTGTAAAATATTTATAATTATTGAACAAGGGTCACATAGTAATAAAATCACCAAAACCACAATAAATAAATAGCAAACTGATGAAAGCACCTGACTATGTCAATTGAGTAAATTTGGTTAAAATTACTATATCCCAGATAATCATTAATTCACCATGTAAGCATTCATTGATGACCTACTTTGAACTGGGCATGTAGTATATGAATGAATATGAAACTGATTTATTCATAGAAGCTTACTGTTTAGTTAGATGAGCAAATACCGATAGCTACACCACAGAGCAAACTCATAAGTGATAAATAACAGTTATGAGCAGAGAGTAGTAGAAACAAAAGATAAAATCCTGTATCTTTATAATTCAGGATGCTATGCTTTATAAAACAGGGTGTTGAAAAATTGTATTGGCACTACATCATATAGGCAAGATGCTTGATCTGTCGTCCATGTTGTTAAAGTCAATCTCTAACATCTGTCCAGGAGGTTGAGCTACAGACATGGCTGAATACTCCAAAACTCTAATTACACATTTGGTCTCCCAGAAAAATAAATTTCACAAAAACTGAAACAATTTCCTCTCTTCTACCGCTTCTGATGTCTATCCAGTTTGCCATTCTGAATGAGATTTAAGCACTCTCCATAGGGTCCTCCTTAGTGTTCTTTAGGTATGTAGATGGCTGTCCTATATTATATGACTAATATATGCTTATTAGTGAGTGTATACTATGCCTGTATTTCTGTTTCTGGCTTACCTCACTTAGGATGATCTCTTCTAGTTCCATTCATCAGTCTCTGTGTGGATCCCTGAGTGAGGAGAGCAGGAGCTGCCTTTGTTTGCTCTTTGATCACTTGCCCCTGGTGATGCCAGACAATGGAGGAAGAGGATCCAGGCAGTCCTGATGAGATTTAACAAGCTATGGTAGATGGCAATAATGGAGAACTTCCCATTTCAGTGGACTAGGGAGAGGGGATGAGAGGAAAAGGGACAGAGGTGACACTGGGGAAGTTGAGGAAGGGACCTTCAATAGGGATATATAATGATATATGTATGAAGGAAAAAATAAAAATAAAAATTTACCTAGAAGCCCTTCACAGATGTAGGTCATGGCAGTTCAATGTCCAAGTGGGTTCCATAGTAATGGGAAGAGGGACTGCTTCTGACATGTACTGATTGACCTGCTCTTTGATCACCTCCCCCTGAGGGGGGAGCAGCCTTACCAGGCCACAGAGGAAGACAATGCAGCCACTCCTGATGAGACCTAACAGATTAGGATCAGAAGGAAGAAAAAGAAACCCTCCCCTACCAGTGGACTTGGGGAGGGGCATGAGTGGAGAAGGGGGAGGGAGACTACTAGAGGGGGGATACAAAAAATAAAAATTTAAATAATTTAGTATGTCTAGTCATCATTAAATAATTTATTTAGATTAAACTAGCAGGTATGAAATAATTAAAGGAGATGTTCCCAGCACTTGGGAAATTCTGTGTTGTTAAGTGATTATCTTATAAGAGCCTAAGTCACAGGTAAGCTTTCTTTACAAGCAAGTCCAAATTCTTCACTACACAATGCTGTATATAACTTATGGAAAACCTAAAATATTTCATTCCATACTCTGCCAATTCTACTGTCTATTGTAAAATGTTTAATTAACTCATAATAGTTATTATCTCAATTATTTTTATGCAATTCTCTTTTAGAATTTTTATTTTATTGAAAACAGATTCTTCTCTCATATAACATATACCAACCACAGTTTTTATCCCTTCTCTCTTTTCCAAATCTCTTCCTCCATTTCTCTTCAAGAAAAAAACTGGCCTCCAATTGACAGCAACCAAACACTACAAAAGAAGATCCTACATACCTACAAAATACTACAAAATAATGCAAAACACTACATAGGTACATGGCACACAGTAAGAAGAGTTCCAATCGCATGCAAAACAAGCAAACAAACAAACAAAACAAATAAACAAAAAACAAAGAACAAAACTTTAAACATTTTCCATTCCTTACTCTTCCTTTCAGGAGAGTAAGGACATTTGCAGTGGCACAGAAAAATTCACGAGAAGACTAAAGGAAAGTGGTCTAATGATGGAAGAATGAAATATTCCCTGCAAAGGAATTACTGGGAGATGCTCCAAGAGACAGCAACTAAACACTGCAAAACAATATATAATAACACAAGGCAAAACCCCTCACATCAAGGCTGAACAAAGCAATCCAGTAGGTGAAAAAAAAGAGTCCCAAAAGCAGTCCTCCTACTGTGAGGAGTCCCACAAAAACACCAAGCTTCCAGCTATAACTTATATGCATAGGAACTAGCACAAACCCACGCAAGCCCTGTGCTTGCTGCTTCAGACTCACAGTTCATATGAGCCCTACTTAGTTGATACAGTAGGCTGTGTTCTCTTGCTGTAATCCATCCCCTTTGACTCTTAGTCTTTCCTCACCCTCTTTCATAGTGTTCCCTGATGTTTGAGGGGAAGGATCCAATGGAGACCTCCAGTTTAGACTCTCTCTCTGTATAATGTCTGACACCTGCTCCCTTGTGCTGTTGGAGGAAGCCTCTCTGATGATGACTAGACAGTATAGCAGAATATCATTAGGAATCATTTCATTGAATTTTTTTTTAAATTTTATTGTGCCAGTCATGTTTGTTTTTACCCTGGGTCTCTGGGATAACCGGTCTCTGGTTCCTGGGTACTGGATTTCTCTTGTGACATAGCCTTCATGTTAAACCAGACATTGGTTGGCCACTCTGACAAGTTCTACACCTCAGCATATCTTGCAGGCAAGACAGATTTAGGTCTAGGGTTTTTGTGGCTGGGTTGGTGTCAGGTTTCTCTTTCTGTAGCCTTCAGAGTACCTTCCCCCACCAAAGAGACTAGAACATAGGTGGGAAGGCTTCATGCAGGCACCAGCTCTACCTCTATACATTCAATAAACTATGAGTGGATGTTGTCCTTACAATGCAACCCCACTGTCAGTTTTGGAAAGCAAACCTCAATCCTAGTATCAGCCTTGTTGTTTCAAGATCTATAGGATTCTTATTTCTTCCAAAAGGAAAAAAAAAGTTTTCAAATAGTACTCATATATGGAAATCTCAGAAGCAATCATAAAGGAGTGATGAAAATTATAGCAGTGTAATGTCACACTAAGAAAACAGGTTTCCTAAATAACTAGACTTTCAATATTTGAATAATGGCATGTAACAGTTAAGTTCATGTATTCTCTTTTTTGGTTACAGAACTGTGCTAACTACAGTGAGAGATCCACATCAGTGGCATTCCCAGGCCCCAGACAGAGCCTATTCTATTGATGGAGAGAGAAATGCACAAAAATGCACACTCAGGAAGAGTATGCTGCAGGTACAGTCAGATTCCAAGAACTAGTGACAAAGGGGCAAGAGAAAGGTAGGTAATAGCACATAGGTAAGAACTTCAGTGAGGTTTTACAAGGTCTGAAGGTTTTAATAAATGAATGGAGTGAGAAGCACACTGCTGGAAAGGGTACAGTTAACCTACTGAAATGAACGTTAGAAAGAAGAAGGGCAGGATGGAAGACAAAACATACAGTTTTTGAATAGGATTTTTAACAGAAGGGTTTAAGTTTATATGGTGTGTATTTGATTCCATGAGAATTCCCATTGAGCCTTTTTCTATATGCAGTCAGGAGTTACATTGCCTATGATGATAATTAATTTTAGCTAGGTAGAAGAATAACATTGTTTTCCTGAAAAACGGTAGCATGAAATTATACAATATGATCAACGGACTAATTTAAACAACTATGGTATATCCAAGTAATAAAGAGTCTGTCAGACATGTTTGATCAAAGGACATAGTCAATCAAGCCATATAATTTAAAAGTAACCATTCATAGACTTCTGTAAAACAGCATTTCCAACTTGCATCCTCTTATCAAATGCTCCAGGAAGAAAAGTAATAATTTTATATTTCTGTGGAATACACATTTTAAAAGAATGAGCCTTACACACAAAAAGAAAATGGGTTGGAAATGAATTTTTTGCATCCATTTGGAGTTTCAAATGACCTTCTTGTTGATTTTTATCCTCAGAATTATTTATGTCTATGAAACACTTTTCTCCAGCACAGGCCCTAAGAGCAAAAATCAATAAATGGGACCTCATGAAACTGAAAAGCTTCTGTAAAGCAAAGGACACTGTCGTCAGAACAAAACAACAGCCAACAAATTGGGAAAGGATCTTCACCAACCCATCATCTGACAGAGGACTGATATCTGGAATATATAAAGAACTAAAGAAGTTAAAAGGCAATAATTCAAGCAACCCAATTAAAAAAATGGGGTATGGAGCTAAATTCTCTGTAGAAGAATATAGAATGGCAGAAAAACACATAAGATGTCCAAAATCCCTAGCCATCAGAGAGATGCAAATCAAAACGACCCTGAGATATCACCTTAGTCCCATCAGAATGGCTAAGATCAAAAACTCAAGTGACAACGCATGCTGGAGAGGTTGTGGAGAAAGGTGAACCGTCCTCCATTGCTTTTAGGAATGGAAACTGGTACAACCACTATGTCTGACGCTTTCTCAGACAATTAGGAATAGTGCTAACTCAAGATCCAGCTATACCACTCCTAGCCATATATCCAAAAGATGTTCAAGTACACAACAAGGACATTTGCTCAACCATGTTTGTAGGAGCTTTATTCGTAATAGCCAGAACCTGGAAACAACCCAGATGTCCATCTACAGAGGAATGGATAAAGAAATTGTGGTAGTTTTACACAATGGAATACTACTCAGCAACTAAAAACAAGGAAATCATGAAATTTGCAGGCAAATGGTGGTATCTAGAAAAAAATCATCCTGAGTGAGATATCCCAGGAGCAGAAAGAGACACATAGTATATACTCACTTATAAGTGGGTACTAGACCTATAAGATAGGATAAGCATACTTAAATATGTATACCTAAAGAAGATAAACAAGAAAGAGGACCAGGGGTAAAATGATCAATCCTCACCTAGAAAGACAAAGGGCATGGACATTGGAAGTAAGAGAAAACAAGTAACAGGACAGTAGCCTACCACAGAAGGCACCTGAAAGACTCTACCTAGGAGTGTATCAAAGCAGACGTTGAGACCCATAACCAAGCCTTCGGCAGAGGGTAGGGAATCATATGAAGGAAGGAGGAATTAGTATAACCTAGAGGGGACAGGGAGCCCCTCAAGGTCCAAATATATCTGAGCACAAGGGTCTTCTATGAGACTGTTTATCCAACCAAGGACCATGTATGGGTATAATATACAACCCCTGCTCAGACATAGCCCGTGGTAGCTCAGTATCCAAGTGGGTTACTAGTAAGGGGGACAGGAATTGTTTCTGACATGAACTCAATGTCTGGCTCATTGAGTTTCCCCTCCTCTCCCTCGAGGGAGAAGCAGCCTTGCTAGGCCACAGATAAGGACATTGCAACCATCCTGAACATACCTGATAAGCTAGGGCCAGATGGAAGGAGAGGAGGACACCCCCTCTCAGTGGACTCAGAAGGGGGCAGGGAGGAGAAGAGGGAGGGAGGTGAGGATTGGGAAGGAAAGAGGGAGTGGGCTACAGCTGGGATACAAGTGAATGTATAAAATTATTTAAAAATAAATAATATTTAAAAAAATAAAAAAAAACAATAAAACAAACAAACAAAAAAGAAACACTTTTCTCTTCCCACATTTTTTAATCTGTTTTCTTTACGGATGTCAATAAGCATTCCAATAATGAAACATACCTTCTCAGTTTACATGGAGATAGCTACCTTTAGAAGGAAATTAGTTTAGCCTCTTTTTCTGAGACTAAACACTGCCATTACTAATGAAGCACCTCTTGATCTCTTCTAAATCAATGCTGATATAAGTTTCTAAAAATTTTGGATCAGAAAAAAAATCAAATACTATTCTTTATTTCAATCTGTTCTATTATCTACACACTGTAAAATTTACATATCGTTTGGTTTTCAATTTTCCACTTTTTCAATTTGATAGAGTCATAGACAACTCATCTTTCCAAGTTTCTCTACCTTGCATTACCAATTAAGCTATGATAAAAACAGTTTAATGACTGTTCTTCTGAAATGGCTTACCTCTATATTATACTGTAAATAAAATACTAAGAGAATTTAATCACATATTCAACTTCTTTTCATATGGCCAAATCACTAATGAAGAAAAATGGAATATCTAAATATGTTTAGAGAATATCAGAATGGGTGAAAAAAATATGATAAAGGTTTATTATTTAAATATGTTAAATATTTTCTAAAATTACATCATCTTTTTTCAGCCTAATAGCTCAAGCTATTTCCTCAGAAATTCATGGCCTCCTCTTCCTTCATTCTTGCTACATAATACATGCACATGTGCATATTCATATATTCCTAAATATAATCTGCTCAGTCTGAACAATGTTACCCACATGTACATTTTCAGGGCTAACCTCCTGGTACTAAGGAAATAATTGTTGTGCTCTCCCACTCTCAGCATTCTTTAGCTGCCTGTAGTTCTTTTGTTTAAGGTCAAGGCCTCACAGACTTCCACTCATTCATTTTGTCAGTTTTGTTGTTTTTGTTCAGTCTATGTTTAGACAGACCTTCTCAGGAGACACTCTCAGAGCAAACTTCCTGATCATCTCCCTCTTAGAATCTTTCTGCCCCGTCTTCCACAGTATTCCCTGAGAATTTGGTATGGGAGTGTTTTGTAGATGTATGCATGTATTGGAACGGGAATCCGTAACTCTGCAGTTTGAGTGGTTGTAGTCTTTTACTGTGGTCTCTTTCTTGCAATTAAAAGTTTCCTTGTTGGAAGGTGAGGACTAAGTGGGCATAAAGACAAATGTTTAGACTATACTGAGGGACTAGTTTGCATGACCTTGAGTGCAAAATTTGTGGATGGCACCATTGCATCACAATATAAAAAGAATGAACACACCTTCTAAGTCCAATGAAAGAAGTTTGCCCTTATAAGAACAAATATAAAAATAGTGCTAAAACATGGAATTGTACCCCCTGTCATTATTTATTAAAAAGCATGAGGCTGGAGTCAACAGATATTCTCTGCAAGAGGTTTATTAGGAGGGTATGGAGGGAGGAGGAAGCAGGACATGGAGAGAGAGACAGAGAGAGAAAAGGGAAGGGGTGCCCGAGAGAGAGAGAGAGAGAGAGAGAGAGAGAGAGAGAGAGAGAGAGAGGAGAGTAAGTGAGTGTAAGAGTGAGAGAGAGTAAGAGAGAGAGAGTGTAAGAGAGAGACCATGTGTCCATGTGTTGGAGTTGGCCCTTTAAGGGGCAAGGTAACCACGCCTTCCAGGTGTGGCCACCTGGCTGGCAACACATGATGACATCATAAATTGCTGGGTAACCCAGGAGCAGGTTGTGTTCTAAAATACTAACACCCCCCCATGTCAGCCAGATCCGAATTTGAACAATGTCACTGTCACCTAAGAGTTGTATGATATTCAGTAAGCTGTTTATTTCGCTTAGCCTCAGGCTTGAAAAGTAATCTATCAAAGAGCTGCTTGTGTGGAAGTTTTGTGGGGATAAGAGAAAACATATTGGCTTTGCATGCTGGCTTTCAATAAATTCAACCATTGTCCTATTCATACACTAACTGGTACTTTGGATAAGCCAAGGAGAAGTAATTATTGTTCTAATTTTCATACTATTGATTTAGAAGCCTAAGAGTGTAAAATATTTGATCAAAATTACACTCCCAAACACGGTGCCAAAATACATATGTATAACTTCAAGTCTGTTGTTATGAAAAATAAAACTGATATCTCATACTTAATCTTGTAAATATAGTTAACAAGAACAAATAAATCACAAAATAATATTTTTGTTAATTGAATGCTACTTATGTGCTTGAAAACCACTGTTAAAAGATACAACAAAGTATTGATAGGAAATTTTTATTTCCATGATTGTGAGGTATTCATTCTCAACTTACCTAAAGGTTAATAAAGAGAAAAATCTGGCTTTAGAGCATCTGGGCTGGTAACAAATTAACAGTTTGATGTGTCTCAGTGTATCAATGAGTGCTAGGCACCCATACATCATTTGGCCCCTATTGACACAAGTAACATAGAAATGCACTTGTCAATATTTCATTTGTACTGACTCCTTATGGCAATGTATCCAATAAAACTTGTACAAAACTTTTTTGTAAAAATATGCAGCTGATTCCAAATTTATCTGGAAATGCAAAGGACCTAGATACACTCTGTAAACCAGATAGCCCCAAACAATCAGGAAACAAAGTAAAGGTTAGACGATTCTCATTGCCCAATTTTAATACCTCTTACGAGGCACTTAGTTTCAGTGCAATTACCTGATTGGTCAAAAGCCTAAGAAATAGTTCAAACAGGGTACTGAATTCAATAAGAGGTCCATGCATAAATAGATGTCTGGGTTTCTAAAACCTGCTGAATAATCCGCTGAAAAATATTTTCAACAAAAGAGTGATGGAAATATATAAATGTATTAAAGTGCAAATCAATATCTCACGTAATTTTAAACATAAATATGAGGTGATAGCTGATTGGGTTTCCTCTCTTACATCTCAGAGATACTTGCACTTTGTAGCTTCCCTGTTCCAGCTCCTTTTGAGTTCTCTTAAACCTCTACTGTGGCTGAGTCCCATACTTCCTCTTCTAACTCCTCCTCCCCTGGCTGACTGGAAGTCTAGGACTATTCCCTCCCCTGCTCAGAGATTGGCTGTAAGTTGCTTCATTAGTCCATATCAGGGGATGATTAAGGAGCAGTGTTTGCACAACATTAAGACAAGAGATTCTTAGCAAAGGATTGCAAACATAGATGAGAGATACAGAAGTCAGCATTTACATTACAAAATAACCTTGTGACTACAAAAGATAACCAACTCTAAGCAGACCACACTTGTAAACATGAAATTTATTTTATAAGAAAACTAGAAGAAAACACAAGTAAAAATGGATTTGGATTAGGAAAAGATTGTATAGACATGACATTGAAAATGCTTCTTTCAATGAAAAATTGCCTCAAATTAAAAATGTATACACCTCAGAGGAAACTGTTGATGAACTTTTCTGAAAATAGAAACAGGAAAAGATCATTCTGAGTGAGGTATCCCAGAAGCAGAAAGGCACACAGGGCATATACTCACTCATAAGTGGATATTAGATATAAAATAGAGGATAAACCTACTAAAATATGTACACCTAAATAAACTAATCAAGAAGGAGGACTCTGGCTAAAATGCTCAATTCCCATTCAGAAAGGCAAAGAGCATGGGCATCAGAAGAAGGAGAAAACAAGGAACAGGACAGGAGCCTGCCACAGAGGGTCTCTGAAAGGCTCTTCCCTGCAGGGTATCAAAGCAGATGCTAAGACTTATGGCCTACCTTTGGGTAGAGTGCAGGGAATCTTATGAAAGAAGTGGGAAATAGTAAGACCTAGAGAGGACAGGAGCTCCACAAGGACAGCAACAGATCCTAAAAGTCTGGGAACAGGGGACTTTCCTGAGACTGATACTCCAACCAAGGACCATTCATGGAGATAACCTAGAACCCCTGCACAGATGTAGCCCATGGCGTTTCAATGTCCAAGTGGGTTTCATAGTAATAGGAACAGGGACTGTCTCTGACATGAACTGATTGGGCTGCTCTTTGATCACCTCCCCCTGAGAGGGGAGCAGCCTTACCAGGACACAGAGAAAGACAGTGCAGCCAGTCCTGATGGGACCTTATAAACAAGGATCAGAAGGAAGGAAAGGAAGACTTCCCCTATCAGTGGACTGGGGGAGGTGAATGGGTAGAGAAGGAGAAGGGAGGGTGGGATTGGGAGGTGAGGTGAGAGGGAGCTGCAGGAGGGATACAAAGTGAATAAACTGTAATTAATTAAAATTAAAAAATTTGAAGAAACAAAAAAGTGAAATATCTCTTCTTATTAAATGTACATATAAAATATATTAGGTATGCTTAAATCCAATGATATAAAAACAAACAGCTTTGATGTCTAATGTTTCCCATTTGACAAGTCTAGAATCACTAAAAAGACAAGCCTCTCAGCATGCCTTTTTAAAATTTTATTTATTTATTTTATTAATTACAGTTTATTCACTTTGTATCCCAGCTATAGTCCCCTCTGTCATCCCCTCCCAACCTTACCCTCTCTCCGTCTTCTTCTCCTATGCTCCTCCCCCAGTCCACTGAGTCCACTGATAGGGGTGGTCCTCCTCCCCTTCCCTCTGACCCTAGTCTATCAGGTGTTCAAAGAGCCAGCCACTGAGTTCATGTCAGAGACACTATCTGTTCATCCTACTAGGGAACCCTCTAGGAGACTGAACTGCCATGGGCTACTCTGTGAAGAGGTTCTAGGTTACATCCATGACTGGTCCTTGGTTTGATTATCAGTCTCAGAAAAGAACCTTGTGCCCAGAGTTTTTGATTCTGTTGATCTCTTTGTGGAACTCAGACCCCCTCCAGGTCTTTCTATCTTCCCCTTTTTCAAAAGATTCTTTCACAAGTTTGGCTATGAGTCTCAACATCTGCTTTGATACCCTGCTCTCAGGAACTGTGAGCCAAAATAAACACTTCTTTAAATTGCTCTGACAGCAATTTGGTCCCAGAAACAAGACAACTAGCATTCAGTCTAATTAAAAATAAACCGGATTTGTACGGCAAGCTCTAAGTTAGGACTGAGACTAGTCTCAGATTTGTTTGTTTTAAAAATGTTACCTAGAGCAAGGTGGTGTTTTTCTGCACATCATAGCATCAAGAAATATATCCCTGCTCCTATGCATAGTGAATAAAACACAGACATTATTTTGTTTGTGCTTCCCTTAGCTCACTGCTGGATTTACTCACAAAATTTTGTTGCCTTCAACCTCAAACCCTGTTGCATGTTTATAGACTGTTTATGTTCTCACCATCTATGCACGGTTACTAAACTAGAGTTTTGCATCATTTGTGGAGCTTCATGCTTATTCAGTCCTCCAAGCTTTACCTATGGTGCTAAAATTTGTGTTCTAACTTGCCAAGTAATGACCAAACCCCACCTCCCAAATGTCTGACTGACTTTAGTATAACTGAAACAGAATTTCTGGCATTTCATCTAAGGCTTTCCTAGTTCCTCTGTTTAAATAAATATTCCTTTCACTTACATAATTGTAATGCTATATTAGAAGGTTTCTTTTTTAAAGCTATTTTCTCTCCCAAGAGTATGAATTCTCAGATTTTGAGAGAGAGATTTTTTTCAATCTTATTATCTGTGAAAGACCTAAAACCTACAGTGCTAAGGAAATTAGACAGTACAAAGAAACTGCTGTTGCGGTGTTAGTCCTCCTCCCAAGGGTCCAGCCCATGGGTGAGGACAGGGGTTGCAAGCCAAAGGGGTGAGAGGTGCCTCAAGCAACATACAGACACCAGGAGTTGGGTGAATGCAATCCAAGGGCAAGCGGATGCAAACTGGTTTATTCCTGAAAGAGAGAGCATGTTATAGAGCTTTGGGTGACTAGTCAGGTTCCTCTACATCATCTTGGAGTCTGTGGTTGGTTGCTGGTCTCCAGGCAGGCTCCCCAACATTAGGCCATGCATCCTCTGTCTGGCTACTTCCTCAGTCACATCAGCGGAAGATGCCCCTGGCTGTGAACCCCAATGGCCCCTTGCCGGGGTTGGCACATGCCTATAATTTTGTCACTTAGGAAAATGAAGCATGAGAATTACAGTAAGTTTGAGGCTAGCTTGGGCTGCTGAATGGAACCCTGTTTAAACAATATGAAGAAAACCTAAGATTAAATGACTTGTATGTACCTTTGTTCTAATTGTGATAAATCCTTTTTCTAACATGACAACTTAGAGACACACAGAATAACACGTGAGCCTCTGCCACATGCCTTCATTTTATTTTAATTAAAGTGCCTCCCCAGCTCCTTTTTGCCATCCACACAAATCCACATCATTTTTTCCCTCTCATTAGAACATAAATAGGAATTTAAACTAATAATCATAATAATAATACCATAATAATAAAAATAGGTAAAGTAAGACAGAATAAAAACAAACAAGAATAAAAAAAAAAACAACAGGAAAAAGGAATCAAAGAAAATACAAAAGAGATACACACAGTAAGACAACACATATTTGAACACAAAGAAAACCCTTAGAAACTAAATAGGAAGCCATAATAGATAAGCAAAATATCTATGAGGTTAAGAAGAAACAGAGCCCTTAAAAGCACACAAATTCAATCTTAACACATGTCCACATTGTATATGATAAAAGTGGTGCTTTCATTAAACATTTAGAGGTATAAAGAGTACTTTAGGAAAAAAACATTTTACTACTAAGTTTTGCTCCTATTCTTCATTACAGTGAAACCTCACAATATTTAGTCTAAGACCACAGTTTTCCATAATTATGCAAATTTTACTTTAGGAATCCTAAATTCATATGATAGGCAACATGTTTCTTTGACTAGCACTTGAGACTAATGATCACAAAAACGAATATGAAGAGGAGTGTTGGATGTATTCTGTGCACACCGACAGGATGAATTTTCTGCTGAAGGAATCAAACAAGATAGCAAATTGTTGTTCAGATCATTGCTCCTGTCACACTCAAGCCAAGTGTTTATAATTATATATATCCTTTCTATATATATATATATATATATATAGTGATATATAATATATAATGGTATGTAAATATATAACACATAACTAAAATCATATATACAATTATATATGTTTTATACACATATATAGAATATATATATTCAATTGGATGAGAGTAGCTGATGCTATCAATAAATCAAAGAAAGGAAGATTGTGTCATTGCTAAAAACTGCATTAAAGTGAATACAAACAAGTTGCCCTGTTTTTCTGTCGTGTGGTATTATTGTGCTATGACTGTAATGCCCAGAGGTTACATGAATATGGATATCCTTTTTTTTTTAAAGCAGAAGCATTTTTATGCACTTGGAAATTGGATTGCTGAAACTATCTCACTCTGAATGATTTTTGTAATCAGTTGCCTTCAATATTCTCCCTGAAGACCATGATACAGTAGAATCTAAGATTACTATACTCTAGTGCTCATGTGAATTTCTCTTGAGAGACAAGGGAGAAAGATTGTTGAGAAAAAAAATAGAACAACATATCTCTCAGATGCGGAGGCAATCAGACTGTTGTCAAAGCTGTGTACAGATAGATGATACTAAAAACTCCTGAAACTCAGGGGAGGTTGTCATCCTCTTATGATGGAAACAATTACCCGGTTTTAACAACAAAAATAAAATAACAATTCTGAAAGTATTTTGTTGTGTTTTCATCTAGGATATCTTTTCCATAACCATTGTATAAAAAGTGATGATATCGTAATCCAATTTGTAAAGAAATATTTTACTAATAAAACCATTTCTTTATGGTATACTGATGCAGCACCATAATTTTGCAGTCATATTACAGACAGTTGTATTAACGTGTAATGTTGTCAGCATAATGGGAAGTAAACATACTAAGATGGCAGCAAAGTAAAGGAAAGTAAAGGAAATCTCTTCTCTCCCCTGCAGAAACTGTTTATTAAAAATAAAAGTTATGGGCTGTGAGATGACTCAGCAGGTAAAGATGCTTTTTGCCAAACCTAACAACCTGAATTAGACTCCAGAACCTTCATAATGCAGAGAGAACCAACCTCTAGAGTTGTCATCTGACATCTGCCTGCATGAAGCCACAAGTACGCACATTAAGTAAATAAATATATAATTGTAAAAGTACAAGTTGTATGCATATCCTGTAAAATCCCATATATTTATCAGGCTATACCAGTTAAGCATTGTTCATAAATATCTCACAGAAATTACAAATGTCCCAAAATTTAAGCTTTTACTAATAAAAATGCTTGGCTTATCAAAAAATAATTTTCATCTTCAGCTTCAAAGTAAAATATGAACAGCTTACTTAAAAATTATATATATATATATATATATATACACACACACGCATATGTATACGTTTATTGTAAATACACATGCTACCCTAGCAATATAGCTTTGTTTATCATCAGATGTGCTGGCAAAATTTCTGTATTTCTTACTTAATCTCTATAGTGGCTGTAAGTCTCAGGTAAAATCTGCAAGACATTATTGAGGAGCTGAATCCCTTCCTTGCAGGAATAAATCACATGATGACTGAGTCAGAACATCTCACCTGCAGTTCTTTTGTCATCTGCACACTGTGAGGCAAATGTATCCAGTTCCTGTGAGAAGAGAACCCCAGATCAGAGGCACAGCAAGTGCCTTGGAGAAACAGAAAAAAAAAAAAAAAGACAAAAAAACAAAAACAAAAACAAAGCAAAACAAAACAAGGTGTAACAGGATCCAGGTAGGCTGGAGTTTCATGGGAACAGCCTTGCTGTACATGCAGTAATTTTGACAAATCAGACACTATTCAGAAAGAATTCCCTGCTCAACACTGAATGTTCCAGAGTCTTAAAAAGTCTAATGTACATTTGATCAATTTCATTTTATCACCAGTAGAAAAGCTGTCAAACTGCCATTAAACTGAGTTTCTCTCTACTCTGAAATACAAAAGCAATGCTGAGATTTTTTTTTTTATTTTAAATCAGGCAAAAATAAGTATTCACCACTGAAAAGATGGTAATTATGTGAAGAAAATACTCCCAAGAAGAAGCAATGTTAATGAGGAACAAAAATGTAACTGATTTTTTTTATCTTGCAAAAGTTATGCATGCATACTACTATAAAATCACTAAGAAGGAAATCTCTTTAAGCATCTTTACAGATAAGAATTTCACAAACAGGCAGTATAGAGAACGTGCCGGTATATTTAAACCTCCTGTTCTATAAATCATTAAATACTAGATGTCTGAGAAACAAACCAAATCAATATATTAAGCCTCAATAATTGACACTGGAAAAATACAAGCAAGATAAGCACTTATATTTGTTGTAGGGAAACCCAACCAGAGACCACTACACAGACACTCCTAAAGACAGAAAAGAAAGTATTATTGGCCAGTTGTTGCATGGGGAACTTTCTCAAATCAGGCTGCCCCAATCCTTACAGCCCTTTGTCTGTTATGTATAAAACAGCATCCTGGTTATCAGTCTTCAGTTACTAAGACACAGAACTACAGAAGTTAAAGTAGCAAGATTAGTACAGTTAGGGACTTTTCTGGAACTGTGGACTAAATTTTTGATAGAATATGTCTTCTTTGTGGAGACCCTGTCCTCTCCAGCTCTTACTATTTCCCAGTTCTTACCTAAAATTCCGTTCACCAGAGACTCATACTCCAACCAAGGACTATTCATGGAGATAACCCAGAACCCCTGCACAGATGTAGCCCAGGGCAGTTCAGAGTCCAATTGGGTTACATAGTAATGTGAAGAGGGACTGCCTCTGACATAATCTGATTGGCCTGCTCTTTGATCACCTCCCTCTGGGGGGGAGCAGCCTTACCAGGCCATAGTAGAGGACAGTGCAGCCACTTTTGATGTGAACTGAAAGACTAAGATCAGAAAGGAGAGGAGAACCTCCCCTATCAGTGGACTTGGGGAGTGGCATGCAAGGAGAGGGAGGGTGGGACTGGGAGGGGAGGAGGGAGGGGTTTATGGGGGGATGCAGAATGAATAAAGTGTAATTGATGAAAAATTTTAAAAAAAGGGAAAAAAATAATTTAAGAACCTTAAATGACTTTCAAAAGTGGAGGAAAACATGGAGTTAGTCAATTGGCATGGAGCACGTCTCGCCCCTGGGGGCAATGGTCTCCTGAACCTACTCAGACCTCGGACACCACCACTGCTAGTTCTAGAACTGACGCAGAATGTTTCAACGAGGGGGTTAAGGCTTCTCATAATATTTCCTATAAGCCCACACCTGTTTGTCTATAGCCCCCATTTTTATTCATTATTAGCCAGATAGAGCCAAGTAATTGTGGTAATGATACTTGCTTTTTTGCCCAATGCTGGAATGCTAGTAAATTTAGGTATGCCCTGGTTACTCGCATGCCTCACTGGGTGCCTGTGCCCGTTGATGCCCCTCACGCTATGACTCTCTTCAGACAGAAAAGGGATCTTGGGACTACAGCCACCATTGTTACTACCATCTCATTGGCGGCTGTTGGAGCTACCACCGGGGCATTAGCCACGAGTCATACTGGGCAGACTGCTCAGACCCTGAATAATCATTTAGCCAATGTAGCTCATGCCTTAGTTGTACATAAAGGAATTAATGCTCAACTAAAAGGAAGCTTGATGGTGTTCAATCAGAGGATTGACCTTGTGCAGGAGAAAATTGATACCCTATGGCAAATCGCTCAACTTGGCTGTCAATGAAAATATGCTGGACTTTGAGTCACTAGCATATAACATGAGAATTTTTCCTGTGCTGCAAATCTGTCTAAACAATTGTCGAGCTATCTTTTAGGTAATTGGACTGGAGAATTCGATACTACGATGGAGCAGCTGAGAGTGGCCATTGTCACAGTAAATTCTACCAGTGGACGCAGGACTAGCCACAGGATTATCATCATGGATTGCTGCAGCCATGAATCATCTGAAGGAATGGGCGGGCATGGGAGCGTTAGCAGGCCTTCTGGTGTTGGTCTCCTTGGTTTGCCTGTGGTATATATGCAAGAGTAGGGTCTCACAACAGTGTGATGCAGCCATGATCATTCAGGCCTTTACAGCCATTGAAGCAGGACATTCTCCCCAAGCATGGTTGGATACCATAAAAAGCTAAAATGTTACGCTCAGGATGCGAGGCTAAGCACTGCACTCAGGGTCAGCCGCTTTGGACCCAGAGAAGAGCATGTCTGATTGCATGCGGGTTGATGCCCCAGGTCCCGCCTCTGAGAAAAAGGTATCAGACGGGTCTGATGCTCTTTGGGTGGATGACACCTAAATGAACATCGGTACAAAGTCCCAATTTATTTCTAATATCAGAGATCAGACCTCTACTCTTGCCTGATGCGTCTAAAACAAAAAGGGGGAACTGTAGAGAGCTGCGGAATGCTATGTCTTAAAGATGGAGCTGGTTTCCGCCTTCCACCTTCCCGATGGTGAGTGCTCTCTGTCACGAACAACTCCACATTTGGCTAAGGCCGAGGATCTGGCTTGCTTCCATGTAGGTGGACCTATCTGCATTGCCCCCGTGGCACGCCTGGGTTGGCTACCCAGAGGCTATTTAAGCTGTGGGCTGGCTTTCCCTGGGGTCCGACGATTGTTCAATGTTCCTGAATAAACTGCATTGAAAAAAAAAAAATAACTAAGCACTCTCTTAACCTAAATTCATAAGAATTGAAAATTAATACATTATCAGTTTGGCAACAATTCACTAAACAGATTTCTATTGTATACTCATCATTTCAAGTCTATCTTCTTTTTATTTTTATTTTTTTATTAATTACAGTTTCTTCACGTTGTATCCCAGTGGTAATCTCCTCCCCCATCCCTTCCCAATCCCACCCTGCCTCCCTTTTCTTCTCCTATGTCTCTCTTCCAACCCAATGATAGGGGAGGTCCTCCTCCCCTTCCATCTGACCCTACTCTATCAGGTCTCATCAGGACTGGCTTCACTGTCTTCCTCTGTGGACTGGTAAGGCTGCTCTCTCCTCAGGTGGAGGTGATTAAAGAGCCAGCCCATGAATTCATGTCAGAGATGGTTCCTGTTCCTATTACTGGGGAGCCCTCTTGGACACTGAACTGACATGGGCTACTTCTGTGAAGGGGTCCTAAGTTATCTTCTCTAAGCACACTTAACTAAAGACGTATGTGGACAAGACTAAATAAAGTAAGCTAACAGCTTGTTCCTGGGTGAAGAAAATAAATTGGAATGGAGCATGGGAAACTGAGGTAACTGTCTTCAGCAATATTCCCAGGTAAAGTTTACTCTGAAGCCAGGGACAAAAGTAGTCAGACTGCTGCAAGGCTATGATGGAGTAATGTTCCTGGTAGTTTACAGAAGACACCAAGAGCATTTTCAGTTATACTTAAGTAAATGTAAGGAAAAGGTAAGTATTCTAATGAAAGCAAGGTGGGGAATGAAAAGTAGATGGGGAAAGTTAGAAATAGAGAGCAAAAAAAGGCAAGGTTCTCAGGCCATAGAGACTTAGAAGCTGTGATCTAGACACTAAGTGCTATTTGAATGATAACAAACTAGTACAGTGTTTAAGAAAAAGGTGAAATAATCCAATTTCTGACTTTAGGAGAATATTCTGCCTTCTGAACATGAGAATGCAGTAGAAAAAAATTGAATGTGTGTGTTTGAGAGAGTCAGAGAAAAATGAAAGTAGAAGAGGAATATTTAGGAAGGAAAGAACTGTAATAATGTTGGAGGAGGGTGGAAAGGTAAAATTTTGGAAAAAAGATAAATATTGCATGGTTTCTCTCACATGCATGATCTAGGTTTAATGTGGGGGGCATTAAAGTAAAAGAGGAAGTCATTTATGGAGAATGGGACCAACGGGTGTCAAGAGATGGTGAAGAAAAATTACTGTGAACATAATTTAATATTATACATGTATAAAATTGTTATAAAAGCCTATTTTGTACATTTTCTAAAACATTTATTCCTTATGAGAGTTTTATACATCTATACAAAGTATTGTGATTATATTCTCCTGCCATTCCTTCTTGTATGTTCATTTCTTTTCTCTGAACCCCTCCTTCTCACCTACTCCTCCAGTGACAAAACCATTAGCGAAAATGATACCTACTCCCACAGCAACTCTAACAGTCATTAGCTACCCAGGAAGGAATGGAACCTCATTGACAAGTCCTCTACTCATGAGAGAAAGTTGGAAGCCCTCACCTTGCACAGATATGCAGAGCTGCACTGTCAATTTCATATAGGAATGAAGACTTTTTGAACACTCTTACCCATCCTCTAGCTCCTAAATTTGTTCTTTTCAAAACATATTCTTTGAAAATATCATGCATGAAAACAATTTATATTATTGATCATAATCATCCCTCATCCTCTACTCCATCTCCCCTCAAAACCCTGCCACTACATCTTTCTCCCAACTTCATATTCTGCTGTTGTAATTAATTGAGTATATTTTAAACACTACATCCAATTAATGATGCTCATATATGTCTGAGTGAGGAGCCATGTACTGGAAAACAAAGAACTTACAAGTATCTACTCAAAGCATCACACAAAAGTGACTGTCCCTCTTCTGGCAGCCATCATCTGAAACCAGTTCCCATAACCAAGCATTTATTTACTGCAATAAATCAGACTACATAGCTCCTCTGGCACTGTGAACACTAGCCATGGGAGGGGGGAGAGTTTCCAGCTCAGATCCACCTTGATTTATCTAAATCCTATAACCAAGACATAATGATAATTTAGACTAGAAGATGGTATAGCAAGCATGCCTATCAACCTAAGTACATATTTTGCATGCAAAAGAAACAACATTTTTTTTTTCTCATTGAATCCTTTCTCATTCATCCCCCAAGAGGTCACATTAAAGTACATAATGACTTAGAACACAATCTTTGGTTTCCAAGACTGACTGACAAGAAGCCCAAGGTACCATACCCTGACATGGCAATGTTTTTGTCATGGTACTGTCACTACTATAACTTCAGTGGTCCCCAATAATGATAATCATAAATTCTGAACAGAGTTTTTTCCTCAGTTATAAAAATCCAAATAACTTTCTGAATGTACTGGAAAGAGAACAGAACCAGAAAGATACTGCCGTTAAGTCAACAACTGAGAAAACAGCCAATACAGAGTGCATTTCAGTTTATGGCTTCTTGCACAGCCGTGTTTTCAAATCCATCCTTAAAGGAACACCCAGAGCTCAGAAAGGACACTTACAACTTTTGTTCAGGAGCCAGAGGACACTGTCTGAGGACATCAAAGCAGCTGGGAATTGGTAAATCTACAAAGAAACGAGAGAGCCACAGAGACAGACTCAATATTTTTGCTCATAAGCCCTAAGCAAATAAACAGCAATTGTTGAATTATATATGAACAGAGTGAACTCAAAGTACCTCACTAAAGACAAAGATATAAAAGAAGTTCCAGCTGGTACCTGTGACTAGGGAGAAGGATTTTGGAATTTGAGTTCAGCTGAGTTAACAGACAACCAAGCAAAATTATAAAGTTAGCCAGAACAATATTTGCAAAAATGTATCCTTACACATTTAAATCACAATGTCTAGAGTGCAACCCCAAATGGCAAATTTCATTTCATTTAAAAAAATTTAGAGTATATCTTGGCTAGGTTTTCCATTTGCTCTCAACAAAACATTATGAACAAGAAGCAGATTGGGGAGGAAAGAGTTTATTTAGCAGACACTTTCACATTGCTGTTCCTTATTTGAGGAAGTCAGGACAGGAACTCAAACAGGCCAGGAACTTGGATACAGGAGCTGATGCAGAAACCACAAAGGGGGTGCTGCTTGCTGGCTTGCATTCTCTGGCTTGCTCAGCCTACTTTCTTACAGAACTTAGGAGCACCACACAGGGATGGCACCACCCACAATAGGCTGGACCCACCCCCATTCATCACTAATTGAGAAAATGCATGACAACTGGATCTCATGGAGGCATTTCCTCAACTGAGGCTCTTTCCTCTCTGATGAGTCCAGCTTGTGTCAAGTTGACACAAAACCAGACAGTACAACTGACTCCTTGTCAGCTTGACAAACAAACACATCACTATTAAGCCACAATCCTTCCTTTCTCATTCATCCTCAAGATGTCACGTTACAAAATATAAATAACGTAAAAGTCCAATAATCTACTATTTCAAACACATTAAAATTGCAGTTCCTTTAAAGTAGCTAATTTCTTTAGAAACTCCAGAGTCTTTCAAAATTCAAAGTATCTCAATTGTGGGTTCCAGTAAAATAAAAAATAAGACAAATACTTTCTTCAAGAAGAGAAAAGTCAGGGCACAGTAGCAATCTGAACCAAGCAAAATCTAACTCCAACAGTATAAATCGCCCAATGTCTAGTTATCTGTGATTAACTCACAGTCTTCTGGGCTCCTCAGCCCTCTGCAGCACCCAGAGCTTTACTTCTAGGCTCTGTCTGGCTCCACTCCACCACTGCTGGTGATCTTGGTGGCCATCCCACATACTGGCATCTGCAAATCCTAGGGTCTTCTGCTGCATCTTGGCTGCATTTTTACCAATTGCTTCTCACAGGCATTCTTCATGTTGCCAAGCCCAGATTCTCTGCATGACCCTGTCAATCCTAGGTCTTCAAACTGCTACTGAGGCTTCCTAGTTGGGTAGCCTCTCACAGTATCAAGCCTCAGCTGCTCTCCATGACCCTTCATGCCTTCAAAGGCATTACCACCTTAGTGACTCTGGCGCTACTGAGTTTGGCTGTCATCATGCAATACAATCTTGGCCACTTCTGAAACACAGTTTTTCTTTGCTCTCAGAAAACACTTCTCAGAAGATTTCACGTCAGTGGTGCTGGTCTCTTCTCAGTCAGTGCTAATTTCTTAGCTGCGGCTGATCAGCATCAATGGTCTCAGTAATGCAAACGTTTCACTTCAATGGTGCTGGTCTCTTGTTAACCAAAGCTGACTCCTCAGCTCTAGCTTACCAGAACCACAGAATCTTAATGCAAAATAGCAAATGGCCTGATAGAATCTTTAATTTTCCTCTAAATTTTCACAAGCCAGGATTCCTTCTTCTGCACTGCTCTCAACATCCTTATCTTCCAAGCTCCTACAGAAGAACCCACTGAAAGTTCCAAAGTCCTTTCACCAGCCTCCCCCAAACACGGTAATATCTGTCACAGCAATATCCCACTAGGCTGGTATCAACTTCTGTCTTAGTTAGGATTTGTATTGTTCTTGACAAAACACTATGAACAAAAGCAAGTTGGGGGGGGGTGTTGTTGTTTGTTTTGTTTTGTTTTGTTTGGCTTACACACCTATATTGTTATTCATTATTGAAGCAAGTCAGGACACACACTCCAATACAACAGGATCCTGCAGGCAGGAGCTGACACAGAGGTCATGCATGGGCAGGGGTAGGGGGTGCTCCTTACTTACTTGCTCTTCATGGCAGACTCAGCCTACTTTCTTGTTGAACTCGGGCCACTTGAAAAGGAATGATACCACCTACCATGGGCGTGATCATCCCTAATTTCTCACTAATTGAGAAAATGCTTTATTCATGAAGGCATTTCTCATGAAGGCATTCCCCTCAACTGAGGGTGCTTCCTCTCTGATGGCTCTAGTTTGTGCCAAGTTGACACAAAACCAGCCAGTAGAGAATATAATTACAATATTTCTACCTTCCCTTTCCTCCTTTCAACCCCCCCGCCCCCCATGTAGCACACCCCACCCTGCTCCCTTTCAAATTCATGGCCTCTTTTTTCACTGTTTGTTACTGGATATATATATATATGCAGTAATATATATATATATATATATGTTTCTATATACATAATTATTCCTAAGAATATTCTGCTCAAGAAGTAAAGTAGCTTCTGGAGACTTGCCCTGAGATCACCATGCTGAGATATTTCACAATACTGAGATGTTAATAAAAGCAAGCATAAAGCAGAAAATAAAAAAGGACTGGGGAAATATCTCAGTGGTGGAGCTTTGTGCTAATATATTCAAGGCCCAAGGTTAAATTCCAGTTACAAAAAAATAAAATAAATTAGAAATTTATGGCTGCAAAAATACAGTAAGGTGTTGAAGAAATAGCTTAGTGGTTAAGAACCATTGCTACTCTTCCAGAGGACCTGTTTGATTCTCTTTACCCAGGTCAAGCATTTCACAGTGGCCTTGTCTACAACAGCAGTTCCAGGGTCAATGACACACTTTTGGGGCATCTTCTATAGGAACTGCACCAACCTACACAATTTTTCAATCTCTCTCTCTCTCTGTCTCTCAAACACTTAAAAAAAATTAGCCAAGTGGTAGTGTGCACTTCTTTTTTTTTTTTTCAGCCAGAATAATTTATTCATTTGTATAATTATTCATTCATTCAACATTTTTCATTCAAACTTTGCTATACATGTTCTGGGAATTATCAAAGATAACGACATAAAAATATGAATATATGTAATCTTACCACCAAAAATACATATTTCACTTGTAAGAAACATATTATGTGCGTAGCCTCGTGTTTCATATTCTTCTGTGAGCATCTTTGGAGGCTTCAGCAGGGAACATAGCTACTCTTAGCACTTTGACCTAAGGTAGGAAGAGAACAATATCCTAGCCTCACAGATCATTCTATTTAATATTAGAGATCAATGGGATATCAGAACATGCAGCCACATCATTTTCCCTTCCAGGAAGTCATGTCTCTTATAAAATAATTTAGAGTAAGTGAGTGACCCAAACTTGTTGAAATAAGGATCCTCACCTGAAAAGAACTTGAGTGAGAGGACTACAGATGAGAAAAAAAAGAAAACAGGCAATAGGAAAAAAATAGAAATTTAAAAAGCAATAGCTGGGACTAGGAGGTCTTTTATATCTTACAATTTATGCCAAAGAAGCTTATTAAGAAGTACCGCAACACATATACAATTTGCAGTTTGAAAACAGCCATGGTCAACAGAGAGCTGAGTCAGTTGGCAAAGAGAACAAGGGATACAGCAGACACAAGCCTGACCTTGACTCCTCCAAGCCACTGGCTTCAGCCTCAAACTGGCCTTGCCAAGACCACTCCAGGACCAAGACACAAAACTAAGATTTTCTTTGTCCTTTTATGAGGACCTCTGAGACAGTCATGGATTGATATGGCTTCTCACAAGTAGATAACACTAGCCCTAGTATTATTCACGAAGTTATAGCTAAATTAAATGAGCCAATGGAAGCTGTTATTTTAATAGCTAGAATGCCCAACTGATAGCAAACAACACTCCATGTGTTTTTTAGGTGGTGCATGTCAGAAATAATATTTTCTCTTTTGGTTCAATTCCACTCAACAGAAATAGATGAGAGATACAGATGGAATTCGGAAGCAACAAAGCAACACTGTCCAACATGCAAGGGTGGTTCAACATACGGAAATCCATCAATGTAATCCACTACATAAACAAACTGAAGGAGAAAAACCACATGATCATCTCCTTAGACGCCGAAAAAGCATTTGACAAAGTCCAACACCCATTCATGTTTAAAGTCTTGGAGAGATCAGGGATACAAGGCACATACCTAAACATAGTAAAGGCAATATATAGCAAGCCTATAGCTAACATCAAACTCAATGGAGAGAAACTTAAATCAATCCCACTGAAATCAGGGACAAGACAAGGCTGTCCATTGTCCCCATATCTCTAGTGTGCACTTCTTTAATCTCAGTACTCAGGTGTCAAGTGCTCTCTGTGATTTCAAGGTCAGCCTGGTCTACACAGTGAGCACCAAGACAGCCAAGGCTCGCTCTCTCTCTCTCTCTCTCTCTCTCTCTCTCTCTCTCTCTCTCTATGTATATATATATATATATATGGTAAAAGTTTGCCAAAAGTTAAGTAATAAAGTGACTTATGAACATTGATACAAATTCATTGTAAACTTCAAACATTATAAGAGGGAACAGAGCACAGAATCAAACAGAGCTTTGATATGCCATGAAAAATATATTTTAACTTATAGTGATAAGAATTCTGGGACAAAATGGGAGAAAAAAGTAATTTTGCAAATAAGGTTTTAAAGAAAGCAACAAGGTGATTCATAGACTTGGTAAGGGATAGGAAATTAGAGATTCTTTATTATCTAAACACTGGTGGTTATAAATTGAAAGAAAACAATACTGACACACATCAGAGTATAAATTCTCAAAACTAGATAGAAGGTAAAAATCTGGAGAGCAGGGATTCTAGGCTGTTTCCTGATTCTGGCTATTAAGAATAAAGCTGCTATGAACATGGTTGAACAAATATCCAGATATAGCCCATGGCAGCTCAGTCTCCAACTGGGTTCCCTACTAATGGGAACAGGGACTGTCTCTGACATGAACTCTTTGATCACCTCCTGAGAGAGGAGCAGGCTTACCAGTCCACAGAGGAAGACAGTGCAGCCAGTCCTGAGGGAAGGGGAAGAGGTCCTTCCATGTCAATGGACTTGGGGAGAGGCATGGGAGGAGATGAGGGAGGAAAGGAGGGACTGGAAGAGGATGAGGGATGGGACTACAGCTGGGATAAAAAGTGAGCAAAGTCAGGGTCCTTTTGATTTGCATTTTCCTGATGGCTAATGAGGTTGAGCATTTCTTTAAGTGTTTCTCTGCCATTTGACATTCCTCTGTCGAGAATTCTCTGTTTAGCTCTGTACTCCATTTCTTAATGGGATTACTTGATTTGTTGCTGTTTAACTTCTTTAGTTCTTTATATATACAAGATATTAGTCCTCTGTCAGATATAGGGTTGGTGAAGATTCTTTCCCAATTTGTAGGCTGTCGTTTTGTTCTGACGAAAATGTCCTTTGCTTTACAGAAGCTTTTCAGTTTCATGAGGTCCCATTTATTGATTGTTGCTCTTAGAGCCTGTGCTGTTGGTGTTCTGTTCAGGAAGTTGACTCCTGTGCCAATGAGTTCAAGAGTATTCCCCACTTTTTCTTATTAAGCAGTTTAATGTGTCTGGTTTTATGTTGAGGTCTTTGATCCACTTAGACTTGAGTTTTGTGCAGGGTGATAAATATGGATCTATTTGCATATTTCTACATGTAGACATCCAGTTAGACGAGCACCATTTGTTAAAGATGCTGTCTTTTTCTATTGAATGGTTTTGGCATCTTTGTCAAAAATCAGGTGTCCATAAGTGTGTGGATTTATGTCAGGGTCTTTTATTCGATTACATCGATCCACCAGTCTATTTCTATGCAAGTTCTATGCAGTTTTTAGAATTGTTGCTCTATAGTACAGCTTGAGATCATGAATGGAGATACCTCCTGAAGATCTTTTACGATAGAGAATTGTTTTAGCAATTCTGGGTTTCTTGTTGTTCCATATGAAGGTGAGAATTTTTCTTTCAAAACGACCCTGAGATTTCACCTTACACCCATCAGAATGGCCAAGATCAAAAACTCATGTGAAAACACATGCTGGAGAGGTTGTGGAGAAAGGAGAACCCTCCTCCACTGCTGGTGGGAGTGTAAACTTGTACAACCATTCTAGAAAGCAATCTGGCGCTTTCTCAGACAACTAGGAATAGCGCTTCCTCAAGATACAGTTATACCACTCATATATCCAAAAGAGACTCAAGTACACAATAAGGACATTGGCTCAACCATGTTTGTAGCAGCCTTATTTGTAATAGACAGAAGCTGGAAACAGCCCAGATGCCCTTCAGTGGATGAGTGGATGCACAAATTGTGGTATATTTACAGAATGGAATATTACTCAGCAATAAAAAACAAGGAAATCATGAAATTTCCAGGTAAATGGTGGGATCTGGAAAAGATCATCCTGAGTGAGCTATCCCAGAAGCAGAAAGATACACACGGTATATACTCACTCATATAGAAATATAATATAGGAAAAACCCATAAAATCTGTACACCTGAAGAAACTAATCAAGAGGGAGGACTCTTGCTAAAATGCTTAATTCCTATCCAGAAAGGCAAAGAGGATGGAAATCAGAAGAAGGAGAAAATAGGGAAAAAGTCAGGAGCCTGACACAGAGGACCTATGAAAGGCTCTGCCCTGCAGACTATCAATGCAGATGCTGAGACTCATGAGCAATCTTTGGAGGGAATCTTATGAATGAAGTGGGAAACAGTAAGATCTGGAGAGGACAGGAGCTCCACAAGGAGAGCAACAGAACCAAAAACTCTGAGCACAGGGGTCTTTCCTGAGACTTATACTCCAACCAAGGCCTATGCATGGAGATAACCTAAGACCCCTGCACAGATGTAGCCCATGGCAGTTCAATATCCAAGTGGGTTCCATTGTAATAGGAGCAAGGACTGTCTCTGACATGAACTGATTGGCCTGCTCTTTAATTACCTCCCCCTGAGGGGGAAGCAGCTTTACCAGGCCACAGAAGAAGACAATGCAGCCACTCCTGATGAGACCTAAGGACTAGGGTCAGAAGGAAGGAAAAGAAGACCTCCCCTATCAGTGGACTTAGAGAGGGGCATTCATACAGAGGGTGGAGGAAGGGAGGGATTGGGATGGGAGGAGAGAGGGAACCACAGGGGGGATACAAAGTGAATAAAGTGTAATTAATGAAGAATTTTTTAAAAATCATAAAAAAGTGAACAAACTATAATTAATACAAATAAATAATTTTTTAAAAGCTTGAGAGCAGAGAAAAAGTCTTGCTGCAGAGGGTGTAATCATTCCTGATATCTAGGTTTCTCAAATCTCTGACCTTGGTGATATAGAGAAGAATCATCTGGCATATCTGAAGACTGAAGGCATGTATTCAGTTTCCAGAACCCACATTTAAATACTTGAACCTGGTGGTATGCACTTGTAACCTCAGATCTGATAGCTCTCTGCAACTCACTGGCCTGCCAGCCTAGTCTCCTTGGCAAGTTCCAGGCTAATGAGAGACACGGCTTCCTAAAGAACCAACACATAAAAATCTAAACTCTCCACTAGGCTACACCTACCACACACAAGAACAGGTATGTGCACTGGTGTTCTCTTTCTCTCTCTCTCTCTCTCTCTCTCTCTCTCTCTCTCTTCCTCTTTTTCTCTCTTTCTCTTCCTCTCCATCTATGTATCTATGTATCTATTTATCTGTCTAAATATTGTGTAAGAATAACTTGAAACTGATGAGTAGGAAGAGGGTGAGAGGAAACAGACAAGAAAGGGGATGAGTTACAAAAGTAAGACTTAATAGAGCTATGAAAAGTTAAAGAATTATTGTATCAACATTTCAAAGATGAAATACAGAATAACAATTGAAGAACCAAGATTTACAGATAAATAAACAGAGCAAAAACATAACTATGAGGTATCCACGTGTTCAATAATTAGGTACCCAGTATGAGTCCCGAGCACCCTAAAATTTGAAAAGACCAAGGTTCATATTGAGACACCCAGAAAGATACACTCAGGATGATCTCAATACATTGTTTTCAAATTTGACAGCCAGTGGAGGACTACTATAATTTGGAGAGAAGCCTGTAATTCAAGATAATAATCCAACCAGTAGAAAAAAAGGAATCCAGAGAAAATGAAATAATGCAAGAAAGAAAGATGAAAGAGAAGATGTACTTATAGCTAGAAAATACAACTTTCAGAAACTAAGGAAAGATTGTACTCAAATATTTACAAGAAAAAAATGAAGAAAGAGCTGGTGGAAGCAGAAATAAAGGCATGGAAATTAGGGTGTCTCTGTGTGTGTGCATGTGTGCATGTTTGTTCACTGGTTTCCACAAAAAGAGACAGAAAATTAAGAAGAGAAAAATTTTGAGTATAACTCAGTATAATAAAACATCTAGAAGTTCAGAGAACTTATTATCCCTTCCGGATCTTACACTCTGTCACCTCTTCCAGAAAGAAAAAAAAAAGGAAAGAAAAATATTTTTAGAATAATTATTATTATTACACAAACAGTTCATGATGATAACTTAAAATACACCAAGAAAGACTAATTTTTTAAAACATGGCAGAGAGTAGAAGATATGCAGCTGATCACCCACAGCAGGTACTGGGCATGAAGTGCAAAGCTTTGAGCTTCAGTTGAACCTGGATAGAGTCAGGCATCTTAAGATGTAGCTGTATTCCTCGTAGTAAGTTGGGAAGCAGAGGCAGGAAACTCCCCAGATGCTCAAAACTAGGGCAGGTTAGAGTTGGGGGCACAGATAGTCTCATGTGCACAGTGAGAAAACACAGGCTGGAAGCCAAGGATTTTTCCCCAAGTTGCTCCTCTGTCCTCCAGATACGCTTTGTGGCACACATGTGCTCACTCTCACACTCACACCCCACACACACATCATAAACACGTGCACATACACAGTGAAGATACTGCTATTATCTGTCATCTATCCCCCCTGTTTCTATATATTTTTCTGAAAGTGATTCAAACATTTAAAGGTGGAATAGCACGGTATCCATCTAACTTAGGGACATTTGTAAAGTGACAAATTCTCAACAATAAAATTTCAGCTAAGTGAATTATTTGCAGCCCTCAAATATAATGTCAGGTAATAATATTTAATGGCATGGAAAAAGTTTAGTAATACATCATTTAATATGATGACACAGGACAGCATTTGCTATGAATCCATCTCACCTAGGTGCTAAAGAGCAAGCTCCCTGGGTTCTTTCTTTGTTCATCTTTCTCAGTCTTTCAGAATCGTTCCACTTACAATTTCTTAATTTGTCCCTGATCCTCAGTGCATGTCCTAGCTTCTAAGACCATCCAGTTCATTGATGGTAATGAAACAATATACTATTTTAGCCCCATCATTGAAATGATATGTCATTTCAGATCTTACCAATTCCTGTTACATTTACTATAATATCTTCCTTATAGAGGATTGATGTTTAACTCTTACCTTATTCTGTTTCTATTTTTCCCTCTCTTGTTCATATTTCTTCCTTTTTCCAAGCTTCTCCCTAAATTTACTCTCTTGAAATAAACATGATTTTTGCTGCATTATTTTCCATCTTAAGCCACAAACACACACATATATATGTATATGTATATATATATGTACAAATATGTTGATGTATATATATATATATATATATATATATATAGAGAGAGAGAGAGAGAGAGAGAGAGAGAGACAGCAAAAGAGATGAATCTTATGCACTCTTAGAGAGACTGGTTCAGCTGGGTCAGGAGTTCTACAGCCATTACCGTTTTATATCATAGAGACTGTTCATAAGCATACAAAAGTCGAGGATACCCAAAATTTCTTCTTGGCAAATCAGTCTGTGTGGAAGAAATTTATGTCTTTCAAACAAAGGAATTGTTTACACAGAATTAACCATATATTATCCTTTTTGCTTCAGGGAAGTATTAGTTCACATCTGTGTTTCAAACAATGCATTAAATCTAATATGTCAGTCAAGCTTAAAATAAAAAATAACACCAATATATTGAGAAAATATAAATTGATAAATAAATGTAGACTGACAAAGATATAGATACACAAGTTCATTGTTTGTAAGATGCTTAGAAGTGAAAACCAAGCCAAACATACATTCTGATAAATGTCACTCTCAGTAACAAACATTGAGATGACATGGGTGCCTTTCTATAAGTTAACATGAGTGGTTTGAATAGAATGAAAACACTAAAAGTCAAATATTTACTGAGACTACAGAAACTCTCTATCTCTTGCCCTTGAGTGATGAAAAATTGATTTGGCACAGACATATTTTACGCAACATAAATTTAAACTGCCCAAAATCCATGTGATAGAAAATAGGTGGCGGATGACAGAAACTCCCCCAGTTATTACCAGCTTTGGGACTGAAGCTCTTCCAAGTATGCTGTAAATACTTGTACTGTAAACTGCTTCCTTGCTATACAGTGAAAATGTCGATGTTGATACTCAACAATATTATGGTCTGTATTTATTGCCTCATAAAGTTAAACTAACTATGCATTATCCATGCTGCTGGTGGAAACTTGCCTAATGTGGTTTATGGTGGTGTAATTCTACCAGACCTCACACTAGAGCAGGGCGGGGCAGCACTGCAGTCGTTAATTAAAAGGATAAAATGGACTTTTCACATGTGGCTTGGAGCCCAACTTTAATTACCCTTTGGCTGGAAGGGCTCTAGTGGGGTCACTTCTGCTAGTACTTTCTGAGGTTGCTGACAGTGCCTTCTGCTCTGATAGATTCCGAGAAGGCTGTGGTGATGCTCTCAGTACTTGTATCATTAAATTTCATTTTAAGCTTATAAGTTGTGTTCAGCTGCCTAGTTAGAAGATGATTTATTATCTTATTGACAGCCTTTTATGAAACACTGAAAATTATTGATGGACGTGTAAAATCAATGCTGTTTTGTAATATTTTCTTTCTATAGTTCTATAGTCTTGTATTTATAACATGAAAGGCTGATTCCAAATGACTAACTTTCAAGACTCATTGCACATAGACCTGAAAGTAATAAAACTCCAATATGTCAATAATATTGCTAATAAATCTACCAATACAAGCAAAAATCTATTGAGGACTTTCTATGTGCTAGGCAAAATTCTATGCTTTCCATGTATTGTATCATGCTTAACATTGCCTAAATTGGATAGAGTGGGTTTCACTATGATCTTTGATATCAACTTACTGCAGATAAAAAGAAATGAAGTAACTTCCCTGTGCCCTCTAAGGGAATAATGAAACTAGGTTCTATGAGTTTGAAATTATTCCTCTTGCTGAAATGTGATATCACTTTTATACCATCAGCAAACCTGAAATAATTGTACAAATATTTTTAAGCATATGGCAAATGAATTATCTGACATTTCTGTGCTAACCCATCTAAAACTTTGACAAATGACAACCACCTCTGTAATTTAGCATTTGACTCTAAAAAAGAATGTGTGTGTATGTGTGTGTGTGTGTGTGTGTGTGTGTGTGTGTGTGTGCCAGAAACTGGAAACAACGTAGATGTCCTTCAACAAAAGAATGGATAAAGACAACATGGTACATTTACACTCATCTGTTAAAAAAATATTTCATGAAATTTGCAGGCTAATGTATGGAATTAGAAAAAAAATCATCCTGAGTGAGCTAACACAGACCCAGAAAGAGAAATATGGCATGCATTTACTTATAAGGGAACATTAGCTATTAAGTAAATGATAATGAAATTACAATCCAGAGACCCAAAAAGATTACATAAAAGGGGGGTTATTTAGATTAAATAAAAGGGGGACACAGGAATCACCCAGGAAAGGAGATTTATGAGCAGACTTGGGGTGGGTGGGAATGGGAATAGGAGAGTCAGGTGGGTTGTAGGGAAAGAATGTAGGGCGAGATCCTGGATTGGTGTGGAAACCTAGAGCATTGTAAACTTCCTGGAACCTGTGAAAAGTGATCCTAATGAGAGCTTCTAATAATGGGGTATATGGAGTATAAACTGGCCATCTCTTATAGCCAGACAAGGCTTCCAGTAGAAGGACTAGTTTACATTCAATTGAGCTGGTGGCCCCATAGTAATCCCCAAGCAAACCAGGATGTTGCTAAGACAAAAGGTTGCTTCCAGAAGAAAATAAACGCTAGTCAAGTGATGTCGCATACTTTTAAAAAAATCAAGCATATAAAATGGTGAGAAACATCTAGTGCATCATGAAAGGTGACCTCTTCATCAATGTAAGCAACACAGAATGAATATGCTGTGAAGTGAAAGGTCCTGCTGTAATTAAGGCTTGACATAACCCAGGACTATTCTCTGCTTTATAAAAAGAATATTAATAAATATTTTAAAGCTGCATTAAACTGCTACCTGGTGGCTTGCAAAATTCAAAATCTATACTATATATAAATATGTAAAGCATATTAATTTTTTAAAAGAAGACTTTCATTTTTTCTTATTTTCTTTTACTCTCGATATATATATAATATATATAATGTTTTTATATAATATATGTCTTTTATATTATATATATATATAATGTCTTTTATATAAGACATTACCATTAATACATTTTTTTCATCTCTATATCACCAGTAACATTCTTTTGAAACTTGAGCCTCTGTCCCTTTGTCAAGGTTTTATAGTCTTGGAAATTTTTGCTTCCTGACATAAGGTAACTTAAGCTCCTATATATATATATATATATATTTTGATGGTCCAAATCTATACCAAGCTAAGTCTCTGCACCGCTTTAGCAGAGAACTTACAAATGTAGCTCTGTCTTCTGAGGTTATTTCTTTTGAAGTCCTCTCAGCAGACGTAAACATACCCATATGCATGCTCATTATCACAAATACATGAATATGATAAACACAAGGTTGAACTGATACAGATAATTAAAATCAAAGCTTCATGAGAGTGGATTTGGTAGTGAATTCTTTGGCAAAATATCAAAAACAAGAACAAGGAAAAACAAATGAGTTGGATTACATTAAAATTAAACTCTTTTGCATTAAAGGATACTGTTCATAGGATGTGATTATTAACTAATGTAATTAAATTTAGGAGTGTTTAACGGGGTTTAGAAAAGGATGCTAGCTGCCAAGTGATGTGAATGCATTCAGTGCCACTGATTTATACACTTAAAATGATTAAAATTACAAGCATTGTGTATATTTTACTAAAATTGGAAAAAAATTAAATACCATAGCTCTCCCCTCCTGTTCCAAAATCCATATAATAACTTCTTTCTTCTACAATATTTTCATTTTCAAAAATTAGATATTTAAGAAATATATAAAAATCAATTTTATTAATTTGATTGTCACTCAGTATTTTATATTATTGCTCACTTTCTCCCTATTTGTTTTGTTCTTCACTGAGACAGTTAATATGGTCTATAATTACTATTGGAGACATCTTCCATTTAGGTGTCTCTAGCTTCATTTATTTTGAAAGTTTCTTATTAGGTTACATGATGTCATGATTTTTATATACTCTTGATTACTTTCTGATCTTACTGTGATGAAATTCCACTTCTTATTGCTAGCAATATATCTTCCTGGATCTAATCTGCCTAGTATTAATATAATCATGCTGGATTGTGTTAACTAAAGTAATTTATAATTGATATACAACAAAAATATATTCCTTGTGCTTGTTTGATGTTATACATTGTATAATATTTAAACCAGATGAAACACATTCATTACTTTAAATGTTTATGCTTGGGGAGCTATAGACATTAGAACTTGTCTTCTAGCTTTCTAACATACATTGAGACTGGGAAGGGAGAAAGAAGGTATGCGCAAGTGTTCATCAGTAGATGCTAAGTCATAGTTACAAGTTCAAGGACTGAAAAGATGGCTCCATCTGTAAAGAAACTTGCTGCCCGGCCTGGTGACCTAAGCTTGATCCTGAAGACCCCCATGGTGAAAAAAGAGAATCAACTCAAAGTTTTTCTGTGACTACAATTTCTATGCCCCCTTCTCTCTCTCTCTCTCTCTCTCTCTTTCTCTCTCTCTCTCTCTCTCTCACACACACACACACACACACAATTAATAATATATATTCAAGTACTTTGCTGAAGGTGTTTATCAGTTCCCTGGTACAATTTTTGGAGTCACTTATGTATACTACCAATTTTGCCTTATTATGGTGCAAATCACTGCCCAACAAGTGCAATTACTATTCATTAATTACTTTATCATCATTTCCCCTCATATTTTAAGGTACTCCACATATTTATTGTATTCTAAAATCATTAGACATATTTGGATCTGTTTCTGGATTTTTCTATTCTTTTTACTATAGTTTTAGTATGTAATGTTCATAGCATGCTTTAGCACATAGGATGGATATGTTCTAGGGCTGACAGTGTGGCCCAGTAGAGCAAGGTGATTGCCATAAAGCATGATGACCTGAGTCTCAGGACCCCCATGGTAGAAGTAATTTACAGGTACCTGCAAGCTTTCCCTGAACTACATGTGCAAACACACAAACCCACACACAAACACACACACACACACACACACACACACTGTGGTATGCTTCCCACTATACACTCATAAATACTATAAATTAACAAATGCCATTATCTTTTCAGAAGGAGAAAGTTCCTCTTCATTTTTCTTTTCTTTTTTTTTTTTTTTTCATATGCTTTTGAACACTATAGAATCGTCAAATTTTTATTCCCAGGGAAGCCGGATACACTACTTAAGTTGGATCATAAGAATTTTAAATGTTGAATTAAAAGTCCATTTTTATTGCAGTATTAGCAATTAAATCCAAGGCATTGTGCATTCTAAGTGAGCCACACCCTCATTCTACATTAAGTTAGAGAAGATCATAATATTTGTTATTATGAACCTATTGACAAAGAGTGTCCGTTTATTTTCTTCATTTCACAAAAATGTGAATTTATTGGATCTATTGATAATTTTTAAATGTATGCTAAAACTTAATTTTGTTTCTAAGTATATATTGTAGTGTAATTATGAGATTTGTAGCTAGTCATCGTATGTTAATAAATTATTTTGAACACTAATTTCTACCGTGCTTACTTAATAAATTATTTTACTGAATTTTAGTTTTATTTTAAATACGCAGGGGTTGGTTTTCAAGATGGAAGGAGAGGAGGAGGACCTCCCCTATCATTGGACTAGGGAAGGAGCATAGAAGAAGAAGAGGGAGGAAAGGGGAAATGGGGGGAGATGAGGAAGGACGCTACAGCTGGGACACAAAGTGAATAAACTATGAGGGAGGGAGGGTGGGATTGGGAGGGAATGAGGGAGCAGGATATAGCTGGGATATAGAGTTAATAAAATGTAACTAATAATAAAAATAAAAAAGAGACACAAAGAAAAAAAATAAAGATAAAATTAAAATTAAAAATGACATTATGATATAAATGTGGAAACACACACCGCTTGTCCAAATATGATTTCTATTTTTTGTTCTTATGCATTGCCTACTATATTTAATATTATACAATTACATATTTTCTTATCCTTCCTATAAAATGTTGAAAGGTTTTGTAATATCCATTTACAAATTAATTTACAATTAAGGCACAATCTGACTTCGGTATACTATATTAATTTTATCTATTCCTATTTGTATGTAATTATATGTGATAGGTGACATATACTATGAAACATGTAGAACAAAATTTGCAGTATCTGGTATGTGAAATACTGCATCATGTATTAGAAATGAATTTTGAGTGCTTCCCAATATATCTCAGGACACAGAGATGATGTTATTATGTTCTTTCTCATTGGATTTCTTCATGTGACTGATGGAATAAATACATTCTTCAATCATAACCTAGATTCTTGTTCCTTTAATAATCTTCATATGGTCCTACTGCATGTTTGGCAGACAAATGACATCAGTACATTTTGTGATTTTTGTTGAAAATTTCAGAATTCCTATTTTATTTTAGTTATTTCTTTTACTTCTGAAGTTAAAATATAATTACTTCATTTACCTCCTTTCCTTTTTTTCCCCAAAATCTCCCATGTATATTTTGTTTAGTTATGGTACTATTCATATTTGATGATAGCTCAGTGACAAATGTTTCAGAAAATAATTTGAACTTTTGATTATTGTTTATTCTGTGGCATTTTTAAGCGGCATGAGTATTTTCTGTGTTCTAAAAAATTAATCACATTCTCTGATAGAATCTTCCTATCTATGCAGAATCTGTGTGTGAGTATAATCACCCTTTCTCATATGGAGACTTTTTAAAGCTTTTGGTTTATTTGACATAATTCTTATTTTCTTAAAACATAAGTACCATATATTCTGGTGGAATATGAAGCAAATTTAACTTCACTTACTGTTAAAATGGCCTTTTATTTAGACAGAAAAGGGGATTTGTTTGAGGTTGGTCTTATGCTAATTACTGGCACTCAAGATCTGGTTACTCCTCACAGAATACACCCATCCTTGTTTGCGTAAATTTGTCTCAAACCTAATACCTGATTGGTTCATTAAATGGTCTATTCCTGGGCATGGCAGAATGGGGTCAGCATGGCTAGGTTACCGGGCCTTTTTTAATTTAAATTTATTTATTACAATTTATTCACTTCATATCCCCTCTGTAGCTCTCTCCCTTGTCTCCTCCCAGTTCCACCTACCCTCTCTCTTCTCTCTCTATGCCCTTTCCCTAGTTCCCTGATAGGAGAGGACCTCCTCCCTTTATACTTTTTTTATTATATATATTTATAACTTTTATTTTTATTTTTTATATTAATTACAGTTTATTCACTTTATATCCCAGCTGTACCCCTCTCCCTCATTCCCTCCCAACCCTACTTGCCTTCTCTCATCTCCTTTATGCCCCTCTCCAATTCCACTGATAGGGGAGGTCCTCCTCCCCTTTCAGGTGATCCTAGTCCATCAGTTCTCATCAGGACTGACTGCGTTGTCTTCCTGTGTGGCATGGTAAGGATGCTCCCCCATCAGGGAGAGGTGATCAAAGAGCCATCCACTGAATTCATGTCAGGCACAGTCCCTGTTTCCCTTACTAGGCAACCCACTTGGATACTGAGCTGACATGGGCTACATCTGTGCAGGGGTTCTAGGTTATCTCCACGCATGGTCTTTGGTTGGAGTATCAGTCTCATAAAACACCCTCGTGCTCAGATTTCGTGGTTCTGTTGCTTCCTTGTGGAGCTCCTGTCCCCTCCAGATCTTTCTCCAGTTCTTTCATAAGATTCCCTGCACTCTGCCCAAAGTTTGGCTATGAGTCTCAGCATCTGTCTTGATATCCTATTGGGTAGAGTCTTTCAGAGTTCCTCCGTGGTAGGCTCCTGTCCTGTTCCCTGTTTTCACCGTCTTCCGATGTCCATCCCATTTGCTTTTCTGAGTTAGGATTGATCATCTTACCCAGGGTCCTCCTTCTTATTTAGCTTCTTTAGGTGTACACTTCAAATAGAGACATGGGTAGAGGCACAATTAGTGGCATATAGAGAGGAAACAAGCAAAAACATAAAGGCCATCATGGAAAGATGGAAATCCACATTCAAACAGATAAAGGAAATGATGCAAGACATGAAAACAGAATTAAAAACAATAAAGAAAACATAAACTGAGAAAGCCCTGGAGCTGAAGAACTTAGAGAAAAGATGAGGAACCACAAAGTTAGTATCACCAACAGAATACAAGCGATAGAAGAGCAAATCTCAGGTCCTGAATATACGCTTGTAGGAATTGATACATCTCTCAAAGAAAACGTAAAACTAGAAAAGTTCCAAACACAAACATCCACAAAATCAAGGATGCCATGAAAAGACAAAATCTAAGAATAATAGGAATAGAGAAAAAAGAAGATTCCAGGCTGTAGGGTCCAGAAAATATTTTCAAGAAAATCATAGAAGAAAATTTTCTCAACTTAAAGAAAGAGATGTCCATAAACATACAAGAGGCCTACAGAACACCAAATATACTAGACTAGAAAAGAAACTCCTCATGTCACATAAGTTAAAACACTAAATCCACAGAACAACAACAGCAACAACAACAACAACAAAAACATATTAAAAGCTGCAAGGGAAAAAGGCCAAGTAACATGTAAAAGTAGACCTATTAGAATCACACCAGACTTCTCAACAGAAACTCTGACAGTCAGAAGGGCCTGGGCAGAGGTCATGAAGTCTTTAAAGGACCATAGATGTCAACCCAGACTACTATACACAGCAAAGCTTTCAATCAACATAGATGGAGAAAACAAAATATTCCCTTCTATCATTTTAAGGGCAAAAAATCATGAGAAATCACGGGAAAGAGATACTGATAGGAAGAGAGGAAGAAGAAGGACTCCAGGATGGGTTAGCCTGGAGAAAACACCATGTGGGCCCGGGAAGGACTCCAATAATGGCTTGAAAAGGCCTAGAGGAAGAATAAAAGCAAGCATTTATAAGATTAGGGATGGAAGTTTGGATGGTTAAGGAGGATGGCATTGGACGGGGACCAGGCGGTGAGGTGATTCTACAGTGTAAGTAGGAATATCTGCCTGGCTGAAGGTCAATAAGGCAATTATAAAATCTAAAAAAATGGATACAGAAACTGTGGTACTTTTACACAATGGAATACTACTCAGCAATTAAAAACGAGGAAATCATAAAATTTGCAGGCAATTGGTGGGACCTAAAAACCATCATCCTGAGTGAGGTATCCCAAAAGCATAAAGACACACATGGTATATACTCACTTGTATAGACCTATAAGAGAGGATAAACATACTGAAATCTATACACCTAAAGAAGATAAACAAGAAAGAATACTGAGGGTAAAATGATCAATCCTCACTTAGAAAAACAAATGGGATGGACATTGGATATAGGAGCAAACAAGTAACAGGACAGGAGCCTACCACTGGAGGGCCTCTGAAAGACTCTACCTAGCATTGTATCAAAGCAGATATTAAGACTCATAATCAAACCTTTGGCAGAGTGCAGGGAATCATAAAAAAAGGGGGGAGTTAATATGACCTGAATAAGACAGGAGCTCCACAAGGACCAAATATATCTGGGCACAAGGGTCTTTTATGAAACTGTTTTTCCAAAGAAGGACCATGTATGGATGTAACCTAGAACCTCTGCTCCGATGTAGCCCTTGGTAGCTCAATATCCAAATGGGTACCCTAATAAGGTGAACAGAGACTGTTTCTGATATGAACTCAATGGTGGACTCTTTGACCTCCTCTCCCACTACCCTCTGCCCCAAGGGAGGAGCAGTCCTACAAGGCCACATAGGAGGACTTTGCAGCCAGCCCTGAAGATACCTGATAAACCAGTATCAGATGAAAGGGAAGGAGGTCCTCCCCTATTAGTGGACTTGGAAAGGGGCAGGGAGAAGATGAGGGAAGGAGGGTGGGGTTGGGATGGAATGAGGGACCAGAATACAGCAGGAATACAAAGTTAACAAACCATAACTAATATTAAAAATTAAAAAAAACATTCTGCACACAAGTTTAGATTTACTGACAATTTTTGTATTTTACTTATTTTTGTTGTTTAGAGCATTGTGAGCTTGAGTTGGAATGTACGTGTGTTTGCAAGTATATAAGCATGAATACACCCATGCATGTAGAAATCAGCTGTTGATCTTAAGTGACATTCCCTAGGATCCATGCACCCTGTTTTGTAGGACAGTCTCAGTGACTTGGACTCACCATAGGTTTGGGAGGCTAACCACCAGGCTTCAGGATTCTACTTCTCATCACTTTCACAGTCCTGGAATCACTAGATTTGAAATATCAAACACTGGCCTTCATACCGAGGACTTTATCAATGGAGTTGTGAACTGGCTGTTGGTTAATTATCATTTAATTAAGTTGTTGTTTTAATGCTTCATATGTGATTAATTTAGCCTTCTAAATTTTCTTCTCTTGGGCTTTGTTTTGCTCTATTTTCTGTTTTGGCAATTTATTAATTCCAGTAATCCCACTTGTGATAACTATTTGAAGCTATGCTACTTGTCAAAGCTTTTTGAACACTGTCAATCAAGCAATGTTTTCATCATATTGACTTTAGACATTTTGTATAGTTGTTTTATGTATCTGCCAAAAGCCAAAATTCAATTTGTATGGATTTTAAACCCTTACACAACTTTTAACTCCTTTCTATTTCTTAACCTCATGTCTAATTATACTTACCAACTCATAGAACATTTTTACAATGAACAAATATAAATACTTTCTCATTATATTTATTTTTTATTCTATTTTAATCAGGAGATTCAGCTTCCATTTTATTTAGAATAGACACATATTTTAATTCCTTTCCTGTGTTTTAATTTATATTTACATTTCCAAATTACTTATTACAACCTTACCTGAGTATTTTCAAATTTAAAACAGTGTGCCATTGGACTGTATATATTATTTGTTCATTTTGAAATTTTAAAATAACTCATAAAATACTATGTCGAGGAAGTCATTGTTTCATATCTGTTCAAGAATCTAACTACCCCCTTAATAATTTCAGCATATAGTCTCTACTATAGCTACCACTTACCATTTACTCTTACATCTACCGAAATAGAATGATTCTTCAAATTTATCTCGTATCCAAAAGTAGTGTCCATCAAAATTTTTTCAATTTTTTCCATATTGCCAGGGAGTCAATTCATATTACTCTCATTGTTTTTAAGTGCTTTTATGGCCGCCATCACATACAATTTCACGCAACTGGTTGTAGTAGTATCTATTATGACTTCACATTTAACGCGGTTATATTTTTCTTTTATTTGAAAATAGATTTTTTTTTTTTGGCATAACATATCCTGATACGGTTTCCCCTCCCTCTACTCTTCCCATTTCCTCACCACCTCCCCTCACTCCCAGATCTACTCACTTTCTGTCTCACTAGAAAATAAAACAGGCCTCTATGAGCTACAAAAAAAATATAACAAAATAAAATATAATAATATCAAACAAAAACTGTCTCACCAGGGTTAGACAAGAAAAACAGCAGGAAAAGATACCAAAAGAAGGCACAAGAATCAGAGACCCACACTTTGAGACACTCACGAATCTCATAAAAACACTAATCTGGAAGCCATAATATATACACAGAGGACCTAGTACAGACTCATGCAAGTCCTGTGAATGATTTTTATCATGGCCATATTTTTTAATTTTTCATCCACTTTTTTTTTTTACTGGAACCTCCTTAATGTTCAAAATCACTTCTACTGTTTATTCAACAGCAGCATACAAGGAAAACCAGATAAGTGTGAGATCATTAAATTGCCAAAGATTTTTATTTATTGTTTCACTTTCTACAATTCAATTACTATTCAGCTAAAAACACACTTTATCTTTTGTTATTCCCGATATATTATTTGTACATGCAAAAGCTGTTTAACTGATGATATTCAAGATCTCTGAACATATCAGTAGACCAATTTTTCTACATTTATTTGAATTCAGAGCAATACTAAGACTCATCATCTGTACCTCCAAAAAATAGCTTTAAATAGAATTATTTAGTATTACTATTAGAAAAAAATGTTTGTTCAATTGTACAGTAGAAATTTTTTTTCATGATAGCTCAATGAAGTTATGACTACACTTGTCCAAGTATATAAAATAAAGTCAAATAGACTACATGAGTTTATAATGGGGAAGTAAATATTCTTGGAGGCATTCTGTAAAACACTGAACAGTTATTAAAACTAATATGTCTAGTCATATAAAAGGAACGAAAAAAACCAATTTTTTGCTCTGTTGGCTTCTTATCCTGGCCTAATATTTTGTGTTACTCCCAAGGTGGCTCAGTTTACATAAAAACAGAGCATTTATAAGTTGTTGTATTAACAGACTGACACTACAACTTCTGAAGACAGGAGTAACTGCTGTGCTGTTTTTGTTTTGTTTTCTTTTGATTTGTTTTCTGAGTTGTTGCACTTCTGCAGAGAAACATGTGCTCTGGCTCTTGGTGCTCTTAAGCTCTACAACATGACTGGAGAGCCGGGTAGTCACTTTGTAAACTAAACCCTGAAGATTTATGAGGATGTTATATAATGCAGACACAAAGATACATTGAGAAAATACTAAGAGCTTTGTATTTAAGGCGAAATATACGTTGTATTTATGTCAGCATCAGTTTTCGATTCAAATACTTTGGGTAGCTGATAAGGGATAATTATGGAGCAACCAAGTTAAATACATTTAGGAGGAAGTTTACTTTTTTAGTTGGCAGGAACAAACTTTAATTTAAAATAAATAAATGTCTGCAGAGTGTGCTCAAATCATTAGTTGCTTTAATTATGTTATGATGTTCCCAAATAGACTTTCCAATTGCCTGCTAATGAGATGAGGCTTACTGAAGCTGATAGAAGTGGCTTATTACCAAACAAATGCCTAAGTCCATTTGGGACATTGCTCAGTTTATGTTAAAAGTCAGCTGGCATTCTCTTCCCTTGGGAAGACAATTTCTCCGACTCTCAGTTTTCCTCAGTTGCCTGTAGCTCTTGATATAAAGTTAAATCCTACACTCTCACAGCAAACTCCCTGATTCTCTGGATTCTACAGTCTTTTCATTCCCTCTTCCACAGTGGTCCCTGAGGCTTAAGGAGCATTTTGTAGATGTATCCACTGGGAATTGGCTCCACTCTGAAAAATGCATGCAAGTAACACCATACAGGCTGAACAGGTTGCATTGTATTCATGTACTTAGGGTTATAATGTATATATGCATATGTATCTATGTAACAACAGTTAATGAAAAAAGAGGTAATGAATTTGAAAGAGACAATGGGCATGTATGAAAGGGTCAAAAATTAAAAGGGTCAAAAATTAAAAAATTAAACACACACACACACACTCTTTTTCAGCTGGAATGAAATGTGTCACCCAATTCTATTAATATTATTGACAACAGATATGTTTATGTTATTTTAAAAATCTATCTCTTACTTGCCTTAATTGTTAACATGTGCTTTTGTCCTTTGATCTGTTATCAGAGGCCATTTGTAGCAGATAATTGAGATAAATGTACACTTGTATGTATACCCCTAACAAATAATATGCCATTGGCCTAGTTTGCCTCATGTTAATGAAACTAAATTAAAGTATTGATTTTTTAATTTTATGTTTGTTATACTACATAAAAACAATCTGATATTTTCTAGTTCTTGAGATGTTAAAGAAAAATGCATAATATTCTATATTTCATATACTTTGATTTTTATAAACTTAGAATGAGGTTTATAAAATATAGAGTAGTAAGTTGACCCTCAAATTGCTACAATGTACTATAGATGATTTGTGATTAAAATATACAACGTACAATACAATGTTCTATACAATATACTATAGATTTATGATTAAAATATTCGCTGCAGGCTTCATGCCGCCTTATTTTCAGAGTGTGTAAGAGGAAATGGAATCTTCTTTCCTTGGTAAATTGAGAGGTCAGCCACACAAACACTTGCAGTCTAGCCTTTGAGAACATTTTCAGTTACCCCCCATATGTTGTGCAACTGTTCGAGTTCCTAAGCGTGTCAAGAAGCAAGAGTATTTGGAAGCATTTGTCTATGTTCAGTATGTTTTCAAAGAGCATAACTTTGGCTTGACTGTGATATAGCCAAGCACCAAATAAATGCTCGAGAATACCTACCCTTTATGCCTCAGAGCAATGAGTATCACTGATTATGACTAATTAAAAAACTGGTGGTATCAAATACTGATAGAGATATACAATGTAAAACTGTGTGCGCTAATTCTTTAAAGTTTTCCACCTATTCGATGGTCCCCTTACTTCATTTTTAGTTTTGTGTAAAGGAAATGAATCATAGGTGGAATTTAAATCCTTGAGAAAATGTTTTAAGCAATGTATTTACAGTCACAACAATAAAAATTCTGGTCACTGGGCATGAAGGAATATATGTAATCTCAAAACTAGGAAGGCTGACTTTGAGACCAGCATGGACTGCATATTAGACACTGTGACAAAAATTTTAAATACATGATATAAACAAAAGGAGGTGCCCATTATGAGATGGGTATATAACTAACTGTTCGGACATAAAAGAGTAAAAGAACCAAAGGACATAGTGGTAGGTGCTTCAACATACGTGAATCCCTGTAGCAGTTTTCTATGCAGGACGATGCAGACAAGATGTGTGTATGGGTGGGGCTGATCATATGAAGCACACATGACCCTTAGCTACAGTGAACAGGAACAACGCGGTGGTTATACTGAGTGCCCATATAGTCTACTGAGCAGAGCAGAAGGGGATCTTCCTGGAGAGAAGCCATTGTTTGAAAGTCATGATGGGAAGAGATGTGAATACAGAGGGCATTCTGAGCCTGTACTGTGCTGTGGGGTGCACACTAAGTCAGCTGCACACTCGACAGGATGAACGGAAACCGCACAAAACAATTCACAGGTTCTATCCGATGAGCTTTAAGCTTTGGGGGTAAATATCAGAAACTTCTTTAAGTACAAAACTTCCATAAGTATAAAAATGGAAGTAAAGTCAAAATTTATTTAGCACATTAATTTTAGAACTTTAGAAATACTAAAAATTATTATATTTTCTTTGTAGAACACTGATCAAAAGGGTTTAGAACATTACTTCTCTAATTCCATTCATAGGGCATAAAGTGAGCATCTTTTGAATGCTGGGGTAAGAAATAAATTTCTTTATGAGTTTCGAGCAGGTTCAAGTAATTGAGCTTTAGCACTTTTGAGGTTTTGGAGTGTCTCTGAGCAAAACTTGAAAGGAAGCTTCTTCTGGGACATCTTCATCCATCTCCTCACACTTTTCTCATTTACGGCAATAAGTTGATTTTCTCTAAAACAAGTCTCCTTCCTGACTATTACTATTGTCAAAAATGTACTAGGGAAGAGGGATAGAAGAGGAATAGGGAGGGAGGGTGGGACCAAGAGGGGAGGAGGGAGGGAACTACAACCAGAATACAAAGTAGTAAAGTGTAAAAAAAAATTAATAATAAAAAGGAAAAAAAATCCTTTTTATATATTATCCAAATTTCACGTTTGCTATTGTCAGTTTTTTGTTTCACTCACTTCTTGTTTGAAAATGTCTACTTCAATATAATTATTCATATAAAAATTCTATTTCAGAGAATATATATATATATATGTTAAATAAAACATGAAAGAACAAAAATCAGCTGCTTGTTTTACTGTTGTTCAGGAACAAAATGGTAGATTGTTGCAACGAATCACCAGCTGACCACTTTGAAAGCCTATGATTGCTGGCTGTGCATGCTACTTACCTGGGATTTTGGACTTAAAAGTTAGCAGTATTTGTAGTCTGTACAACTATGAACAGATGTACATCAAGCTGAAATTTGAAGTAGGCTATAAGGTTCTGATCTTATTTGACTAAACTATAGCAAATCAAATCAGTACATAAGGAACACGGGTGTTTTATTAATAATTTTAAAACATTAAAGTATGCAGACATAACCTTTAATAAGTCAATTATTATAAGTTAAAATTCAGAAACAAAAGTTTAGAAGTCTCGTA